>NW_024424119.1:23389969-23524998 GCF_017311325.1 Ursus maritimus
TTTTTTTTTTTTTTTTTAATTTTATTTGACAGAGATAGAGACAGCCAGCGAGAGAGGGAACACAAGCAAGGGGAGTGGGAGAGGAAGAAGCAGGCTCATAGCGGAGGAGCCTGATGTGGGGCTCGATCCCACAACGCCGGGATCATGCCCCGAGCCAAAGGCAGACGCTTAACCGCTGTGCCACCCAGGCGCCCCAAAAAGAGGAACAACTTAAACAATGAGCAAAAAACTTGAACAGATACTTCATAAAAGAAAACATAGGGGTGCCTGGGTGGCTCAGTCAGTTAAGCATCTGCCTTCAGCTCAGGTCATGATCTTGGGGTCCTGGGATCGAGCCCCGCGTTGGGCTCCCTGCTCAGCAGGGAGTCTGTTTCTCCCTCTCTCTCTACCCCTCCCCCAGCTTGTGCTCTCTTTCCCTCTCTCTCTCAAATAAATAAAATCTTTAAAAAAACAAAAAAAAACATAAATAGCCAATAAACACGTGAAAGGTGCTTAACACCTTCAGATACTAACGAAATGTAAATTAAAACCACAATCAGAGTAGTATAATATAACCACTTTAGTTTGGTAGTTTCTTTAAAGGTTAAATGTAGAATTTCACCATATGACCCAGCAATTCCACTCCTAGGCATATATCCAAAAGAGGTGGAAATATACGTCCACACAAAACTTGTAAATGTATGTGCATAGCAGTACTATTCATCATAATCAAAACATGGAAACAATTCAAATGTCTATCACCTGATGAATGGATAAACAAATGTAACCATGCAGCAGGTTATTATTCATCCATGAAAGGGAATAGAATATTGATAGATGCCATGAAGTGGATGAACCTCCAAAATGTTATGCTAAGTGAAAGAAGCGAGCCACAAAGACACACATACTGTGCGATTGCTCTGTTTTTACAACAGCCCCTGATCTGCAGGGATCCTGGCCTACCATGTATTGGTGCCCTGTGGAGTTTTATTTGATGAAATTTTACCTTAGTGTGATGCTATTGATCTATGTTGGCACTTGAAATAAGTAACAGCCCTATGAAATGTTTTATGTTGTGCACTATGAGTGTTTCATGTGAGGAACTGTGCTGTGTATTACTCAAGTGTTCTCTTTATGGGTCCTCTTGGGAGAAATTACTGTCTGGCCTTAGTTCCAAGAGTAGTAGTTTTTCCTCAAAGGTGATTGATCTTTTTATCTTAGGAACCCTGGATAAGTGGACCTAATGTTTGTCTTTATAGTGTACTTTTTTTAACTTTGATTTATTCTGTATCTCTACCATTGTTCTACTTTTCACATCTTTACATGTATTTTCCTGTGTTATATTTCATATATCCTTATCCTTTGAGATAAGGCAGGAGTTAAGTATATACTGGCTGTTTGGTCTTAGGAGTATAGACTGTGGTGTGAGAGAGTCCCTTTGTGGACCATATTTAGCTCTTGATTCATATTGTGCTTTGTCTCAGCTAACTCACCCAGGTCTTTTTTGTACAAATTTGTATGGATTCCAGTCTCTGACTATCTGTTTTTGTGTTGTTGATTTTTCAGACCCAGTTGAAAGCTTTTTGTTTGTCTGCAATAAATATCTAGGAGAGTATAGCTTATTTATCCTCTTCATTTGTAGTTCTTCTAGGATCCCTTTCAGCCTTATCTAGAGATTTAATAAGCATTCCTCCCAGAGGTTCATTCATGTGTTGATAAAAATGCTGAACAGGCTAAAGCTGGCAGCAGAGACCTTCTTCCAGACTACCGTTGGTTCCCGAATAATCTTCAACCAGCAGTGACCACCCAGTTCTTCTGTCACCAGCTCATATTGCTGTCTCTTGTGCCTACGCATACATAACGGGGCTTTTTAATACTGTACTCAGGTTGTTTCCTGATTGAACAGGGGCTCCATTTTGTTTTCATTGTCACAATTTTCTGACCCTTGATTCTTTTTTGTTTTTTATTTAACTGAATTAAGATACAGTCTTACATTAGTTTTAGGTGTAGAGCATATTGATTTGACAACTCTATACATTACTCAGTGCTTACCACAGTAAGTGTAGTGACTGTCTGTCACCATATATTGTTACTATAGTATTATTGACTGTATTCTCTGTGTTGTCCTTTTCATCTCCATGACTTATTTTATAACTGGAAGTTTGTACCTTTTAATTCCCTTCACCTAGTTCATCTGTCCCCGTGCCTACCTCCCCTGTGGCAACCACCAGTTTGTTCTCTATATTTAAGAGTCTGTTTGGTTTTTTGCTTGCTTGTTGATTCATTTGTTTTGTTCTTTAGAGTCTACATAAAAGTGAAATCATATGGTATTTGTCTTTCTCTGTCAGACTAACTTCACTTAGCACAATACCCTCTAGGTCCAAGTTGCAAATGGCAAAGTCTCATTCTTTTTATGGCTGAGTAATAGTCCATTGAATATATCTACGTACCACATCTTCTTTATCCATTCATCTATTGGTGGGCTCTTGGGTTGTTTCTGTATCTTGGCTATTGTAAATAACGCGCAACAAGCATAGGGTTACATGTATCTTTTGAATTAGTGTTTTTGTTTTCCTTGGGTAAATACCTAGTTGTAGAATTGCTGGATCATGGTATTTCTGTTTTTAATTTTTTGAGGAACCTCCATACAGTTTTCCACAGTAGTTGCACCAGTTTATATTCCCACCAACAGTGTACAAGGGTTCCTTTTTCTTCACATTCTCACCAACACTTACTATTCCGTATCTCTCTTATTTTTTTGTTTTAAGATTTTATTTATTTATTTGAGAGAGAAATAGCGAGAGAGAGAGCATAAGCAGGGAGGGGAGAGGGAGAAGCAGGCTGCCCGTGAGCAGGGAGCCCAACACAGGGCTCAATCCCAAGATCATGACCTGAGCTGAAGAGAGACGCCCGATAGAGCCACCCAGGCACGCCATCCTTATCTTTTTGATACTGGGCATTCTGACTAGTGTGAGGTGATATTGTGGTTTTGATTTACATTTCTCTGATGATTAGTGATGTTGAGTATCTGTCAGCAATGTGTATATCTTCTTTGGAAAAGTGTATATTTGGGTCCTCTGCCCATTTTTAACTGGATTGTTTCTGTTTTTGGTGTTGAGTTTCATAAATTCTTTATATATTTTGGCTATTAACCCCTCATCAGACATCTTATTTGCAGATATATTCTCTTATTTGTTAGGTTGTCTTTTTGTTTTGTTGATGGTTTCCTTTGCTGTGTAAAAGCTTTTTATTTTGGTGTAGTCCCAGTGGTTTATTTTTGCTTTTATTTCCCTTGCCTGAGGAGACATATCCATAAATATGTTGCTAAAGGCAGTGTCCAAGAGGTTACTGCCTGTGTTTACTTTTAGAAGTTTAATGGTTTCAGATCTCTCATTTATGTCTTTAATTCATTCTGAGGATATTTTTGTGTATGGTGTAAGAAAATGGTCCAGTTTCATTCTTTTGCATGTAGCTGTTAAATTTTTCTAGCACTATTTACTGAAAAGACTCTTCCCCATTGTATATTCTTGCCTCCTTTATCGTAGATTAATTGACCATGCAGGCATGGGTTTATTTCTGACCCTCGACTTTTTTGTTCACAGCTATCTGCTCATTACCTCCGAAAAACAAAACAAAACAAAATCCTCTGTTCTGTCTGAGCAGAAACTTAGCAAAGAAAAGCCTGCTTGCAGAAATTCCCAGTTACTAGGGTTTCTTTACCAATTTCATTGGCTCCATAAATACTGGTTGTATTTCCTACATCTATATTCATCCAGTAAGTCTTTATTGAATAAATGAATCAGTTTTAGAACAGGGGATGAAACTGCAAATGTACTTACTGGAAGATGGAATGTAGATTTTAAAAATCAAGAGTCTTGGTTGGGTCTTTATTGATTTGAGGCTTTCCCCTTTCTCGTGTCTCATTGAAAGTTCTTGGTCATTTTTTTTTATAAACATTATTGCTAATGTTTGAAGTTAGAAGTATTCTATTTTATTTTTTACTAAATATGTGATTTTAAGATTTGATGTTTTTATAGTGTTGCATTTATTTTTATGTTGATTTTATGTGCAAGTAGATAATCTAAGTTGTATTGAGAAAGAAGGAAAGCATCATTAAGTCTGCAAGATTTCAATTTAGTTTCTACTCTTTTGGTCTGCTTTTATTATGTAGGGCCAAGTATATTTGCATAGATTGATTTTAATGGGATAAATTTTTATTATAAATTGAAAATGTAAAGTAACACTTAGAAAAATTATGTAAATTGATGAAAATTAGTTCTCATCAGACTTTGTTACATATTAATACATCAGAAACATAACTCCTTAAATATAACACATATTTATTGCTGACCTCAAGAAATAAAGGAACTCATTTCTTGAACCCACAGGAAGAGCTATAGATGTTGGACTGGGTTCTTTATCTAGCAAATTAAAGTCTTGAGTTGTTTGAACTTTCTGCTCAGTGTGAATACTCAAACATGATTACTTCAAATTCAATAGTAGTAGAATACAAATGATTAAGGATTTTATATTGCACTGATTTTTTTATTCCCTTTTAGCAATAGATAGTTTTTCTGAGTATTTTATGTGAACCCCAATATATAAAGTACTAAATCTGTGCTGCTTGCGTTGGAGTGAAGACGGCAGGGATTCAGTCATCATCTCCTCCATGACTGTCACCAACTTGGCTTCTATCTTCTGTAACGTCTCTAGAGGACCCCAGTGATGCCCAGGGAGCCTCAGGGTGAATGGTTCTCAGCCATGGCCTTAGGGGCTGGACAGTAGTCTCTTCATTTAGAGGGTTGCTTCACTTTAATGCTGTTCTGAGGATGTGTTGCAGAGGCACATGGGATATCGACAGTCTAACAAGGCCTTTTTCACTTCTTCCTGTGATAAAGCCTCTTAGGTGGATCTTAGAGCTGCTATATAAGCCACATTTATTTCTGCATCAGGTCTGATCAACACTAATGAATAGCATTTTGTGCTAGGTTCTTGTAGATTGCGTGGAACATTTTAAGAATCCATACAGTTTACTAACCTTTGTTTTTGAAATTGTGTCCTCAAGTGTGCTACTGTGGCAGCACTTCCCGAGATGTGTTATGTGGAACAGATGTAGGAAAGTCTGATGGATTTGGAGACTTTGGCTGTTTAAAGATATGTGGCAAGTAAGGTTTTATGTTTTTCTCAGTAAGAATAAAGCCATATTTTATGCAACAATTATATAACAGTCTGTTGTTTTTCTTTACAGGGACTTGAAATGTGGGAACCATACATGTTCTCAAGTGTGCCACCCTCAGCCCTGCCAGCCGTGCCCACGGCTCCCCCAGCTGGTGCGCTGTTGCCCTTGTGGCCAAACTCCTCTCAGCCAATTGCTAGAACTTGGAAGTAGTAGTCGGAAAACATGCATGGATCCTGTCCCTTCGTGTGGAAAAGTGTGCGGCAAGCCTCTGCCATGTGGTTCCTTAGGTAACCAGTAGGCGTAAAGTTGTCTTTAAAAATATATAAGCAGAATAGTGTTAAATTTCAGTTATAGTATCAGAGGCTTTTGAAAATATTAATGATAAAATTTGTGTGGGCATTTTTTCTTTCCTCCTCAAAATATACTTATGAAAACTCAAATATGCCCAAGTGATCTCTCCTTTTGCTTCGGCTATTTTATTGCCACCTCAGGACAGTTGCGAGATACTATTCCATGTGGGGCCGGTGGGGGTTATAATTTCTCTTAGTAGCCTGCAGTAGTATGAACACCATATATCCTTTTACCAGTCCAGGGGTCAATGAGTGTTTAAAGGCATTTTCATATAATAGGAACATGTTAAATGACTGCGGTTGAGATGTTTAAGAACTAAAATGCTAAATATAATAAAACTTTAGCCATTGGAGTACTCAAGAAATACTTTCTCTATAGCTGAGTTTCCCATTTGGTTGAGGGTAAGACTTTCTGAGCATCATTTTGGAAGGCAGTTTTCTAAAACTTGCATTTTCTTCTTTCTTTAAACAGAGGTTACTGAAGATAATTTCTTTCCTCTTTATTGACTCAGAGTCATCATTTTCCTGAACCTCAGTTATTGTATTATGCTGGGTACAGTGATGCCCTTAGGGCGTACTCAGGTTTCTCGGGCAATTTCCCCACACCAGTGTACAGTTTTAATTGTTTTATCTACTTGTTAAAGCTTTTGGGTGTTTATTTTCCTGTCATTGCTTTTAGTGTGCCTGTGTGCCTAATTATTTTTTATAGTTTGACTTTAAAATTGTGTATAGAGGAGAAATGCTCTTTTCTCATATTTTAATACATATTTTAACTGCATTAGGAAAATCAGTTGTCTGTTGGTTCTCTTGCCTACTGTAAAAATGTATCTTCAGATAAGCTCTGTAAAGTGGAGATCAGGTGACTTCAAAATCAAGAAGGATAGTAAAGGTCTTCCCTTTTCAAAAAGCTCATGGGTCAGTTTTGTAATAATTTCATATATGATGACCAGAAATCCCACTGTGGGGCTAAGATATGTTGGCAATCAGAGAAAGAGGAAATGTGAAATGGGTAGTGCAGGGGGACTTGAGCAAGAGAAGGATAGTAATTGTCTGTATAAATAGGCCCAGAGGGTGGGACAAGACCAGATGAAGGGGTGTGAGGGTAACCACTGTACCTCAACAAGTTTTTAGTCATGGAAAATTTGTAAGGAATTAGGCTGAGTCGGATTGAGAGCTCAAAGACAATCCCATGGCTAGTGAAAACAATGGCTGTCAAGTTTATTCAGATCTGGCTTATCTGTAGAAAGCTTGCCGAAATCTTTTAGTAGCTCACTCAATAGGAATTTCCATCCTAGACAGATTGCTTTAGTATGAGATACTAGGGAAAGTTCTACTTTCAGGATGGGAACATGAGCTGTGTGGACCCATTCCCCAGCAAAACAAGCAAAGCTAGGGAAAATTATTACAAAGCAATTACTTAAAGTTTCTGGAAATTGTCCTATGGGCATACATCAAATGAACTATTTGTTAAAGAAAACCTAAAATTCAGTAAGAACAGCAAGAGTCTATGTTGTTTAAGTCACAGTCCACTCCCTTCCTTCCACCCCGAGCTCAGCTTAACAAAAGCTCTACTCAGGATAGGTGTGCCAAGAAGATAGGGCTGCCTCTACCCCTAAGCTCCCTACCATATTTCATAGGGAGGAGCCGACTGCCAGCATTTTTCATCCCCTCTAACTCCAAGTGGAAGAGGCTAAATTTCTGGTAAGCACAGCTGAGCAGTCAGGGGCTCCTTTTCATACAGCCCCACCCATAAGTTGGGAGTTCGTACCCCAGTCACAACAGGCTAGACTGTTGAGGCCCCAGTCATCTTCACCCCAGCTCACTTTTAGAGCAGAGGTTCTACACTGGGAAAAACAAGCCAAGAAAACCAGAGGCTACTGTCCCACTTAGCACCAAGAGTAAGTGACTGAGACTTTTCCCAGGGGGAAAGGTAGTCCATAAGAAAAGAGAGCTACAAAGTATTCCCCCAAAGGAACGGACTTTAATTTGAAACACAGTAGAGAAGTTCAGACCTAAAGGCCCTTTAAAAAATAATACCTCTTCTTAATTAAGGGCAGTAAGCTAAACTGTAAGCCAGCTAGTTCAGCAGAAAGAACTAGGGAAAGAGATAACTAAGAGGAGCCCTTCTGAGATCAGAACAAACTATACAGACTTGACTCAAAGACTGCCCCTGCCCACATTTCATTGAATCAGACTGCTGAGCAATTTGTGCCCAACAGAGAGAAAGTAGAATGAAGAAAAATGAACAGCGCCTCAAACAAATGCAGGGCACTTTTAAGCACACAAGCATATATGTAATGGGAATACCACAATAGTAGAAAGCAGAAAAATATTTGAATAGCTGAAAACTTTTCAAGTTTATTGAAAACCATTAATCTATGTATCCAAGAAGCTCAGCTTATCCAATAGGATGAATTCAAAGAGAGCCACACCTAGTAAAAAGCTGAAAGCCAAGGACAAGGTGAAAATCTTGAAAGCAGCAAGAGAAATATGACTCCTCACATACAAGGGAACCCCTATAAGATTAACAGCAGACTTCTCATCAGAAACAATGGAGAACACCACATCACAACAAGAAGACACTGGAATGAACTATTCAAAATGCTGGGGGGAAAAAACTGAAGCTTCTATCCAGAACTATCTTTCAAAAATGAAAATAAAAACAATTCATTGCTAGGAGATCTGCTTCACAATAAATACTAAAGGAAGTTCTTCGGGATAAAAGCAAGTAAACCCAGATATAAATTCAAATCCATATGAAAAATCAAAGAGTAACAGTAATTACATAATTTTAAATGATAGTGTAAATGCATATTCTTTTCGCAACTGACTTAAAAAACAATTGTATAAGATAATATGTAATTGTATTGTTAGGCCTATAACGACGTGGAAATCTGTCTGACAATAAGAGCACAAAGAGGGTGGGTGGGGTCACAGTTGTACTGGGGTAAAAAAGTGATACCAAGTGGTAACTCAGATCTGCAGGAACAAATGAAGAAAACCAGAAATGGTAAATAAGATGATAAATACAACAAACTGTGAATGTATGCT
Organism: Ursus maritimus; assembly: GCF_017311325.1. Lineage (NCBI taxonomy): Eukaryota > Metazoa > Chordata > Mammalia > Carnivora > Ursidae > Ursus > Ursus maritimus. The sequence goes on from NW_024424119.1 coordinate 23,398,529, forward strand.
TGCTGTCCTTTTCTCAGCTTTAATAGAAATTATATGAAGTAATATAATAATATATTATTGGGTTTGTAACATGTAGACATATGTATAACAATAATAGCGTAAAAGAGAAGGGAGAATAGAGCTACATAGAAATAAGACTTCTATATCTCACTGGAATTAGATTAGTATAAATCTGAAGTAGATTCTGATAAAATGTATCTGGTAAGCCCTAGAACAGCCATTAAGAAAATAACCCCCCTAAAAATAGTGAAAAATACCATTAAAGGGAAAAAATGTTATATTAGAAAATATTCACTTAATGCCAAAGAAAGCGGTAAAGGAGGATTCGATTAATAAAAAAAGACAGGAGGCATACAGAAAAGTAAAAGTTAAATGTTAGCAGGTATAATTCAACTGTATCTATAATAATGTTAATGTGAATAGATTAAACTATTAGAAAGCAGAGGCTGTCCAACGAAATTTTTTTAAAAAGCACAAGATCCAACTATGTGGTATCTTTAGAAAACAGACTTTAGAGTTAAAAATAAAATTAGGCTGAAAATAAAAGGATGGGAAAAAACACATCATTTAAACAGCAGCCGTAAGAGGCTGTGACTGATCCCCAAGGGATCCTTGAAACGGAATTTGTCCTAAACCTAGTTTAGGAGAATAAATGGCAGATATCTTATCACCAGATAGTCACAGAGCTAGAGTCAGTGAGATTATGGATCATGGTTTCTGATTGTTTATGATCCCCAGATTTTCAGAGTCAAGAATACTTCAGTAAAGTCATCCATGGCTATAATTTTAAGGATATCCACGTCTAACCTTGAGACTTGAGACGTAAAGAAAGGAGTCAGAAGATCTGATTTTTGACTTAGGGCAAAGCATTATGGACTCCAAAGGATATTCTTTGCCAGAAAAGGCCCCGCCTGCCAGATGAAAGGAAGATAGGGGAAGAGGCATTGACTACATCATTTTTCCCTCAACTCTCATTCTGGAGTTGCAGGGCATAGAAGTAGAAGACCAATATGTCTAGTGAACTTGGGAGTCTGAAAATGAGTACTTGCAGTTTTCATTCCTAGCTTTTTTCATTTTTATTGAAGATTTCATTCATACCTGTGAAAAGCTCTGCCATGAAGGAGACTGTGGACCATGCTCTCGTACGTCAGTTATTTCCTGCAGATGCTCTTTCAGAACAAAGGTAAATCGTAAACAATGTTAGAGTTGTTATCACTCATACCTTTTAAATTAATGATTACGGGATGCGAGGAATCAAAATAACTTAATAATGTTTTGTTCCTATCATACTACATATGATTCATTTAATCCAGCCAGTGTATGCTGACAGCAACCAGGGGCTAGTTGTAGGGTAGGTACTGGAGGTGGGGGGGAGTAGCACTCTAGGCTCAGAGACCAGTAATGGGCCTAAGGCAAGTGTACAGATAGCTCTACCAAATACAAGTGTGATAATGCTAGATGCTAGTGTAGAACAAAAGCACTTATTGCAAGGAGTTAGGTAACTAAGAAGTTGGAGAGAACATAGTCCACAAGATCGCCCTCATTCCTGATACCCACTGTAAGAGTTTAGACAACTGCTGAATTAGAATAGTCCATAAGACCACCCTAACTTCTGATAACCAACTGCAAGTCCAGTGTCCCCAAGACCACCCTCAGGGTTTGATAATTCACTAAAAGGACTCAACAGAACTCATTGAAAGCTGTTAGAATCGTGGTTACAGTTTATTACGGGGGGAGGATACAGATTAATATCATCCAAAGGAAGAAACACGCAGGGCAGAGTCCAAGAAATACCAAATATGAAGCTTCTAATTGTCCTCTCCCTATGGAGTTGGACCAGTGTTACTTTCTCAACATCAGTTGGTAATAATATGCATGGAGTATTGCCAACCAAGAAAGGTCACCCAAGCCTGGGTGTTCAGTTTTTACTGAGGTTCCATTGTGTACACATGGTTGACTGCCCATGTGGCTGATCTCAGTCTCCAGTGTCACCAGAGGTCTATGGTTACTGTATGGACCCAAGTCTCCACCCTGACGTACATTATTGGTCTTTGTGGTATAGCCAGTCCCCACCTTAAGACTTTTCAGTATGGCCAGTCTGTACCCTAAATTGCGTTACACTGTGTGGTGACCCAAGGCCTCAGGCAAACAGTGACACTCCTATCAGGCGTGATATTCCAAAGGCTTAGAGATTACCTCCCAGAAGCCAATGGCAAAGGCCAGACCGCCCTTTCAAAAAGGTTAATTCTTAACTATACAAGTGTTTTGTCAATTTCTACTTCCTGCCCCAGGGCAGTTTTGATTGGACTTTTTGTTATAAAAGGGACATCTAACCATTTTTACCATTCCTATGCTTATAACCAAAGGCAGGAGCCTTGATGTGGAAGTCTTTGGGTAATCCAACTTGGAGAACATTCCAAGTATGATCAGTCCTCTCTGACCCACTTTCAGTGCATATTCACCACTACCAAGCTCAAGGTCTGGGTAGCTTCTAACTTGCAAATGATTCTGAGGATGTAGTTCATAAATTGGGAGCTAGTTTATTAGGTAAGCTTTAGAATAAAAATGTAAAAATAATGCAGTTTACATTTGGCAAAAGTTGTATGTGTGTGCAGTTCTTTTCCCTGAAAGAAACTGCAGAGTACGTGGGACAGTAGAGATATTTTGAATGTCAGCTACAGGACCTTGAAGACTGTGAAGTACTGTGATCTAGTAATCACAATTTTAGTAATACCCAGAGGTGCTCTTTGTGACCAAGAAGCACCGGCAGGGTTGGGACGCATGAGCTAGAAATGGTTACTGTCAGTTTGCTTCTTTCTCCACAGCAATCCCATTCTCTGTGCTTTTTTGCTTCTCATTCACTGTCCTTCCTCACTCCCTCTAATAGTGGCCCCCATGGCAGTGAGTGTACTCATGAAAAGCTTTGTGTAAATAGAATTTTTGCAAATAAGTTTTATTCTAAAATTGCTGTGAGCACTCATTAACAGTATGAATTTTCTTGAAACCTCTGGCAGAGTGAAAAATCTCTTTGAAACTGTTGATCATCACCTCATTGTTTAGCCAAATTTTTCATGAAATGTCTTTTGTAATGAATGGGCTTTTCCATCTTTTTCCCTTTTTTTTTTTTAAATTAAGGTTTTATTTATTTGAGAGAGAAATAGCGAGAGAGGGCATGAGTAGGGGAGGGACAGAGGGAGAGGGAGCCTGACTCGGGAGCTCTATCCCAGGACCCTAGGATCATGACCCGAGCCAAAGGCAGACACTTAACCAACTGAGCCACCCAAGTGCCCCTGGAAGTGAGTTTTCTAGATAAGTAAAACTAATTTCTTAAAGCTTCAAAGCTTTGGTGGGAGTCTTTGAAAAATTTATGCTGTATCTTACTACCTCTTACAAAGAGTACTGTATTTAACTTTTTGTTGGTTATTCATACTGATTTTAGGGACCTATAGGAGCTCTGCCTTTCCCTGAAGTTGTAGATGCCACTGTAGCATGTCATTTCTACTCTATAATCCAGTGTTTGCATTAACTGGAACATTCGCTCAAGCAATTTTCACGAGGCTGCTCATGAAATTTCTAGAGAACGTATGGGGAACTTTTCCTTATCATCCAACACAACCAACTAATTTATCGAAAACATCTTTCTAGCTAGAGTCTTCCTTTTCTTAGACCTTTTTACTTCTCTTTTCAACTCTAGTAGCTGCCCCTTTTTTCAGGGTCATTTTCACTAAGAAAAAATATTTTTATCATTTTGCTAGTTTCTGAGTACATAGCAACCTGTGAATGACATCAAAGACAAATTCAGACGTGGATGCCGGGCAGCCAAACTCCCTCTCCCCCAAGTGACTGACATGCTCCCACGCAGCTGCCTCTCCACACATTATTCAGGATCATGCCTCAGCAAGTTACATGTGATCTTTGGGGTCATTCATACATAATTACTACAGTAATACTCTGAATGCCAGAGGACTACTCTATTCTACTTTGCTGCATTTCACCAATGTCAGGGCTGCTCTTAAGTGTGTTGAGCTCTTTGCCTCTGGTACCAGATTGTTACATATTTTCACTTTTTCTGCTTTTTATGGCTTTTTCTGTCTACCCTTGCCAGGCAGTTATTTTTCTTTGCTTTCTATACCTTTAACAGCCCCTCTTTCCATTCAGCTTTTATAATTCCTAATCTACTTTGAATTAGGAGGCCAGACCACAGAGATTATTACAGTTATATTTATATGAAGTGTCAGTAAACCTGGGGCCCTGTTGTCAGGAAAGCATATTAAATACAGGGACTGAGCTAACCTAGTTCCAGATGGATAAAGTTGGTGAATAAGTGGCTGCCACAGAAGTACAGGATATTTAGGATATACCTGTTATATTTAGCATTATTCTATAATTGTATTGTTTCATTTATTCCTAAAGGAGTTACTGTTGTCTTTTTTTCCTTTTTTCCTAGGAGCTTCCGTGTACCAGTCTCAAAAGTGAAGGTATGGTTGGGAAGGGGCAAGAGGGAACATTCTGGGATAAAAGTAATTGTTCTCTATCTTGATAGGGGTTTGGGTTATGTATTTGTCATAACTCAGTAAAGGTACACTTAGAATTTGTGCATTTCATTGTATGTAACTTTTACCTGAAAAGAAAAGTAAAAATCATAAACTGAATGCTAGTTAATGATGCTAAAGTTAGGGTAAGTGTACTCATATCTGCAGCTTTCTTTGCAGTGCATCAAATATTAAGATAAATTGATTGGTAGATAGAATAGGTAGATATGTGAAAAAGTGATGGTAGAATCTCAGTAATGGTATATGGATATTCACTGTAAAGTTGTTTCAACTTCTTTATATGTTTGAAAATTTTCATAATAAAATGGCGGTAATGGGGGTGAAGGTGAATAATACCTAATGCAGCAAACTTTACACACTGACTCTGATGCTTGATCCCCATAAGGCTCGATTCTGTTGCATACCTGGAACAGCCTTCTTAACCTTGAGGACTACAGTGTCCTTTCTTCCTTTGTCCTTGATCCTGACATTCTGTGCTGTTATGATTCTATCCTTTGCTAACCATTTCATAGTCTTTTGTTTAAGACACCTTAAAACCTTTCTGGAAAGCGACAGAAGTTAAATAGAAGTTAAATGTGTACAAAATAAAAGCTCTTATTCTGGCTAGGAAGAAAGCTGTATTGGGTTAGGATGCTTTTGTTTGCGGGTATTAAAAACCCAGGGAAAAGTAACATCAGTAATAAGGGAGTTTACTGTCTCACATAGTAGGAAGTATGGAGGCAGAACAAGGCCCGGCTTGGTTAATTCCAGCCTCACTGATTGCAGGACACCAGGTCAGCTTCTCTGATTTTTTTGGTTTTCCCCTCATGGGTGGAAGTTAGCTATAGCAAGTCCACACATCTCACCCAACAACATCCAAAGGAAAGAGATTCTTAAGCTTCCCTTCCTTCATTTTTTTTTCCCCAAGAGAGCAAGTGGGGTGGGGGAGGGGCAGAGGGAGAGAGAATCTTAAGCAGGCTCCCCACTGAGTGCAGAGCCCAACTTGGGGCTTGATCTCACAACCCTGAGATCATGACCAGAGCCAAAATCAAGAGTCTGATGTTTAACTGACTGAGCCACCCAGTTGCTCCAAGTTCCGCTTCCTTCTTAAGAGCAAGGAAAACAGTCCTGAGAGGCTCTCAGTACACTTTGTATCACATGCTCCTGCCTAAACCAGACATTAACAAGGGGAATGGAATTAACAGGCAAATAGACTATTCTGCATTCACACCTTGAACCGAGGAGCACATGGGCACCCAATTTCTGAAAAAAATTAAGGCTCTGTAGCATTAAGAAGGTGGAGAGTAGCTGTTTGGGAGGTAGCTAGAAATATCCGCCTTAAGCCCACAGTCAAAATTTTGGTTATTAAAAACATAATTTGAAAAAATTACATTAATACACTTTTTAAAGTAAAAAAATAAAAACAGTGTAAAGTAAATAGTGAAAATATACCCTAACCTGATTTTCCCCTCCTAGTTCTACTTCCCTGATGAAACTGTTATTAGTTTGTTGGGTATGGGTCTAGATCTTTTTCTGTGTTCATATAGATGTATTCACGTGCCCGTTAGTTTTGTTTTTTCTTCTAAACTTAGGTTTCTACTAAGCATGCTGTTTGCAACTTGGGTTTTTTTTTCCCTCAGTAATATAGCAAAGACATTTTTCCATGTCAGTGTATATAGCTCTCCCTCTTACAGGGTATTCTATATGTGGGTATTCTATATGTGGGTATACCGCAGTCCAGTTCACCATTGCCCTTTGGGTGGTCATTCAGGCTGTCTCCAGTTTTTCCCCATTACGAATAATGCAGTAGCCATCTTGTCTGACGTTTTAAAACTTTATGATGAAATATTGCAGCCATAAATGAAAGTAGAAAGATTAGTATAATAAACCCTAAGTACCTGTCACCCATCATCTGTTATCAACATTTTGCTCTCCCTTCCCTACTTTTTATTTTCACTAGAGTACTTTGAAAACAAATCTCAAACATTATTTCACCCATAAAAACTTCAGCACCTAGCCCATTTTTAAAAATTGAGATAAAATTCACATAACGGGCCCCTGGGTGGCTCAGTCGTTAAGCGTCTGCCTTCGGCTCAAGTTATGACCCCAGCATCCTGGAATCGAGCCCCGCATTGGGCTCCCTGCTCTGCTGGGAGCTGCTTCTTCCTCTCCCATTCCCCCTGCTTGTGTTCCCTCTCTCGCTGGCTATTTCTCTCTCTCTGTCAAATAAATAAATAAAATCTTTAAAAAATAAATAAATAAAATAAAATTCACATGACATAGAACAGGCCATTTTAAAGTATACAATTCAATGGCATGTAGTAAATTCACAATGTTGTGCAGCCATCACCTCTGTCTAGTTCCAAAACATTTTCATCACCCTAAGAGGAAACCCTGTTTTCATTAAGTTTTCACTCCCCATTCACTCCTCCCTCAAACCCCTGGGAACCACTAATCTGCTTTCTGTCTCTATGGATTTACCTATTCTGAGTATTTCATATAAATGGAATCATATAGTATGTAACCTTTTATGCCTGGCTTCTTTCACTTAGCATATTTTCAAGACTCATCCATGTTGTAGCACATATCAGTACTTCATTCCTCTTTATGACTGAATAATATTTCACTGTATGGATATATCACAATTTATTTATCCATTCATCTGTTGACAGACATTTGGGTTGTTTCGATCTTTTGGCTATTATGATTAGTGCTACTGTGAACATTTGTACACAAATTTTTGTTAAAACACCTGTTTAAAATTTTTTTGGATATATACCTACAAGTGAAATTGCTGGATCATATGGGAATTCTGTGTGTAATTTTTTAAAGAACTGCCACAGCAGTTTTCCGTAGCAGCTACATCATTTTACATTCCCATCAACAATGTGTGAGGGTTCCAGTTTTTCCACATTCTCTCCAGCACTTATTTTTTGTTTTGGTTTTGGTTTTTATGTGTTTTCTTATTATAGCTATCCTAAATATATATGAAGTGATATTATGGTTTTGATTTGCATTTCCTTAGTGACATTGAACATTTTTTTATGTACTTTGCCATTTGTAATCTTCTTTGGAAAAGAGTCTAAGTCCTTTGCCGATCTTTTAGTTGTGTTGTTTTCAGTTCCTGTTTTTGAGTTGTAAGAGTTCTTTATGTATTTTGGATCCTAGACCCTTATAGATAGATGATTTGCAAATATTTTCACCCATTATGTGGGCTGTCTTTTCACTTTCTTAATGGCGTCATTGGTGCACAAAATCTTTTAATTTTGATCAAGGCCAATTTGTTTTTTCTTTTGTTGCTTGTGCTTTTGGTGTCCTAGCCACTTTTTTTTTTTTTTTTTAGCCACTTTTGAAATTATGTAGGTAGGAATGATTCCTTAAGATAGAATTACCACTGAAATTTTTGATAGATGCATATGTACACCAAAAATTTATACTCCTATCCACTGAGTGTGCCTTGTTCTCCACACCTTCACCCATACCAAATATTAATCAGTCTTCCATTGTCTTTTTTTTGACAGCCTGACAAATGGAAAATCTTTTTACATGTATTTTCACCATAACTAACTCATTTACATTATTACATTTGTATTTCTTCAGCTTGTAGTCACTCAAATATTTGTTGAATGAATGTTCATATCCTTTGCCCTTTTTTTTTCTTTTTAATTGGCCACAGCAGATGCTACATTTATGTGTGATAAGCGGTGTAACAAGAAACGGTTGTGTGGACGGCATAAATGTAATGAGATATGCTGTGTGGTAAGTGGACCTATCATTAGGTACAGTCAGATGCATTCATCCAGGGGCAGGGCATCTAGAAGCCTCAGCTGTCTGGAGTGCAGCCCAGATTTAGAAATCACTGGGAGGGGCCCCTGAGCAGCAGTAAGAGAGCTGCCTAGAGAGACAGGCCTTTTTAGGCCTAACCCAGGTCAGCCTGTGGCAATATGGGAGAAGAGAAAGAAGACAGAAGGCCTCAGGCTCCAGAGCCCAAGATCACCAGATGAGCATACAGTCCTCTGCAGGGGATTATGTGCTGTCCCAAAACACAGACTGGGCTGGTCTTAGCGATTCAGGCTTTGGGTTTCACATACAATGTGGATCAGGTCAGTAGGCAAAATGAGTAGGGCATTTTTGAAAGGAGCAAGTTTCAGTTATCTGAAATAATTCACTTACATGGAACTTAATAAAGGAAGCATTACCTGGCAGTAATGTGTTGCCATGGTGTGTGTGTGTGTGAGTTTTGTGTATAAATAAGATAACACAGTGCCAATACCAAAGTAGTACATGTATACACAACACCTATATATGTATATTATACATAATTGTTATTTTTAAAGTTTACATATTGACAAGATGAAGAGTGATAAAACTGGACAGTGTATCAAGACTTATAAATCAGTATTTGAAGGCTTAAAGACTTCCTCTTATTATTGAAAATTTCAAACATATACAAAAGCAGAGAGGTTAGTATGAGTCCCTTATACCCAACATCCAACTTCAGTAGTGATCAGCTCATGACTAATCTTATTTCATCTGCATCCATACCTACTCCCTCTGATTATTTTGAAGCTAATCCCAGACATCATTTCATCGATAAATGTGTGGAGAGCTTTTTTTATTACTCTTCTTGTTGTTTGTGGAAAATATAAATGGAGATAATTTTACAAACAGATACGAATCTCTTCATAGGATAAGGAGCACAAGTGTCCTTTGATTTGTGGGAGGAAACTCCGTTGTGGCCTTCATAGATGTGAAGAACCTTGTCATCGTGGGAACTGCCAGTCATGCTGGCAAGCCAGTGAGTGTCTTCACTGTATGCTTTATTATAAAGTTTTCTAGAAGTTCAGGCATAATATATTTTGAGGCATTGATGTACTTAGTTTGGTATGGGTTACTGAACTAAGCCTAAGTATTTCAGATATGTTGAGATGTTAAAAAAAAGTTATTCTAGTACTGTATTATTTTCCTTGAATGTATGAAACTTGGGATGTAAGCAACAAGGGTAAGATGAGATCTGGTTCATTACTGGATTACTCTTAAATATCATTGACAGATTCTGTCCTCAACAGTCTTCTTTATATTATTAGCTGATGTTTGGAAACTTTTGGTTTTAGGACTCATTTACATTTTTAAAAATTATCAAGCACCCTCAAAGAGCTCTTTTTATGTGATTTATATCTGTTTACCATATTAGAAATTAAAACTGAGAAAGTTTTTTTAAAGATTTTATTTATCCTGCTTCTCCCTCTGCCCCTCCCCCCGCTCATGCGCTCTCTCTCTCTCTCTCTCTCTCTCTCTTAAATAAATAAATAAAATCTTTTAAAGAAACAGTAATATACTAATTGCATATTAATATAAATGACTTTTTTCTTAGGATTTTATTTGAGAGAGCATGAGTTGTGGGGGAGGGGCAGAGAGAGAAGCAGACTCCCCACTGAGTAGGGAGTGCAACATGTGGCTCAGTCCCAGGACCCTGGAATCATGACCTGAGCTGAAGGCATATGCTTAACCAACTGAGACACCAGGCACTCTTAAATGACATATTTTTAAAACTTTTTTTTTTTAATGGAAAACTAGATGCTTGATTTAATAGAAGATAGTTGGATTCTCGTATCTGCTTCTACATTAATCTGTTGCGGTATAGAGTTGAAGGAAATGAAAAAAAGCTGGCCTCACATAGGTGTATAGTTTAAAAAGAGTATAATCATGGTGGATATTCTTTTTTTGTAATTATACCAAAACTCAACCTCATTTTAGAAAGGACTTCAGTCAGGGTTTTTGTTTTTGTTCTCGGTCACATTAAAATTCATTGGTTTTTCTTGTATTTTGAATGGATATTCTACCCATGCATGATTTTATAGCATCTTACATTGATCATTTGGAAATGGATTATTCACTGTGTTATGCAGATTTTTGAAATGGTAAAAAATTTCATGTTATAATATTAAAGATTTACGTTCATTAATATAACTACCAGTCTCATCAGAAAAGTCTTGGAAAAAGTATTAAGAAGTTGTCAAGCTCATAGTGGTAAATACGTATTTTCCAAAATTCTGTTTTCACTTGAAAGGTTGAAAGCTTTTATTGCTAGCAACAAAGTTGGTTTTCTTGAATTGATAAGCTCACTGTGGTAATTTTTGATAAAATGTATGCCAAATACCCAAGTCTGAATAACCATAGCTTGTCAGTCATTCTTTCAAGTAAAAATGGTGTTCTAGCTCACAACTCCAAGTGCGGTTCTTTTAAAAAACTAGATTATATTTTAGTGTGCAGCGAAAGTGCTTTACGCAGATTTCCCACTTTGTTCCTCAGATTATGGAAAAGACCTGTATTTAAGGACTAAGTTGTTTTTTTTTCTTTATTGCTTCATCAAGGACTTCTTTAAGTGAAACTAGCATTTTTTATTTATTCTAAGTGCTTGGCAGTGAAAAATACGGTGATTACCATTTGGTACTACTGCCTTGATCTGTGCTAAAGCCCTGGCAGTTTTACTAACCATTGCTTTTGCACCGTCAGTGCAAATGTCAACATAGTGAAAAAAAATAATTTCTTAGTCTTATTATGAAAATAATTTTGGCCTTACCCGAAAGGATCTCAGGGACCCTTAGGGGTCAACAGAGCACACTTTGAGAACTGCTGCATTAAAAGATTGGCTTAGATCAAGATTTCCCAAAATGTCTTTGCTAGAATGCTAGGCCTACCTCATTTCAAAATATGAGTTGAGTGAGTGCTTTGATATAAATCACACACATGGGGGCACCTGGATGGCTCACTTGGTTAAGCATCTGCCTTCAGCTCAGGTCATGATCTCAGGGTCCTGGGATTGAGCCCTGCATCGGGCTCCCTGCTTAGCGGAGAATCTGCTCCTCCCCCCCGCTTGTTCTCTCTCTCTCTCTCTCTCTCTCTCTCTCTCTCTCAAATAATCTTTTAAAAATAAATAAACAAATAAATCACATGCATGGATTCCATGAAAACAACTTACAGAGCCCCTTTCCCTTTACCTAGCTGTTTCTCATAATAAGCTTGTTGAATGGATAGGCCAAAGTTTGGTATCCCCCCTCACCAATAGAAAGCTCAGAAGGGCTAAATCACCAGCCCACAGTTAACTTAGCAAGTAAGTAGTAGGTCCAAGACTCGAAGCCTAAGTCTCCTGACTGTATTTATAGGACTCTTTCTGCCACGTTGTGTAGCCTCTGAAAGGTTTGGTGGAAAGAGTACTAACTGGAGAAGAGCAGTGGGTGGAAGAATATTGAGAGCCCTGGGCTTCCTGACTCTTAGTGACCTAGTTGAGAACCACAGCTAAAGGCCTGGCCTCTACCCTCTACCAAGACTCAAGAGCTGGAGAACTGTCTCCCCTTGGTTAGGAGTTAGGAGAGCTCTTGAGGTGGACTGCTTGTTAGAGCTTTCCAGTGTGAGTCATCATTTTGATTTAGCTTGAGAACTGTGCGTGATGAACTCGGATGCAGCTCCGTGCTTTGTTTCAGCTTCATATTGATAGGTGCTGATTATATCTGAAGAATTTGGTGGGGGGCACCTGGTTGGCTCAGTCGGTTAAGCCTTTGCCTTTAGTTCAGGTCGTGATCCTGTGGTCGTGGGATCAAATCCCGCGTCAGGCTCCCTGCTCAGCAGGGAACCTGCTTCTCCCTCTCCCACTGCTCCTCCCCACTGCTCATGCACATGCTCTCTCTCTCTTTCTCTCATGTAAATAAATAAAATCTTTCCAATTTTTGAATGGCTTCAGTGGCTCTCTGAGATTGATATTCGAATGTATGTTTTTATGTTTGTTAATTATCTGTGGCTTTCATTATCTATTTTTCTAACCAAAAGAATTTGAAAAAAAAAGCCGTATCTTTAGTGGAAGTCTCCTCTTCTCTCAAAAGAGATGGTCTATAGATCGGTTGTCCATAGAATACATGTAAAAGTGTCCTGGGTTATTCATGAACTTAGAGTTTGTTGCAAGTAGCATACCTTTCTGCTCCTTTGCCACCAGCTCAACTTTAATAACAGAAAAGCCTTTTGTGAAAAAAGCAGCCCCCCCAAAAAAAAAAAGTGTGTGGTCTGTGTCTGTGTAAATATGTGTGTGCACATCCCAAATTCAGAAAGGTTGTTTTGTTTCACCTGCCTGTCCGTCAGGTTTTGATGAACTAACCTGCCACTGTGGTGCGTCAGTGATCTACCCGCCAGTTCCCTGTGGTACCAGACCCCCCGAGTGTACCCAGACCTGCGCCAGAGTCCATGAATGTGACCATCCAGGTGGGTCCCAGCTCCTTCCTCCACACGTCTCGGGCTGCTCACACTGTGTCATTTCGGATGTTGCTTGACAGTCTTCAGTGCTCTGTAGTCATGTTGTGATTGGCACCCCTTGTTGCCTATTCTTGGGGGCTGCTTCTGTGAAGGTGGGTCTGTGATCTGGGCCACAGCGGGGAATCACAGTGCCCTCCATCTGTACTCTGGATGTCACACACACCCGAAAGGCTGGGAGAATCTCCAGCTGGTCTTATCTTTCGGGGACTTTTCTTCTTTTCTTATTGCCTACAATTCGGATGTATATTTTAAGGTTGAGCATTTTCTTGCAAAATTGAAGGTATCTTGTTTTTTGCTATGCTGTTTTTATAGAAGTAATATATATTTATTGTATAAAAAGAAAGAAAGTGAGATAAAGTCAGTAAAGTCAGAAGATTGAAATTAAGTTGTCCATTATGTCACCTTGTAGGAATTACACCTTAGTATATATTTTTCAGGGCTTTTTTTCCATGGGCAAAAATGTATATTTGCATTTTTTTCTTTTGCGTAAAATAAAAGTGTGATCCTACTGAATTTATTTTAACTAGATTTTTCCCTCTTATTATTGTATTTTGAATCTCTCTTCTTATCAATGAATATTTTTCTACAATGTAGTTTTTTTTTAAAGATTTATTTATTTAAGAGAGAGAACTCACGAGTAGGAGCGGCAGAGGAAGAGAGAATCTCAAGCAGACTCCCTGCTGAGTGTGGAGCCCGATGCAGGGCTCAAACTCACGATCCTGAGATCACAACCTGAGCTGAAACCAAGAGTTGGCACTCAACCAGCTGTGCCACCCAGGTGCCCCTCTACAGTATAGATTTTTAATAGTTAATGTGTGCTGTTACATGGATGGGTCATAACTTAGTATCATGTTGCTGGACAAGTCTGTTGTTTCCAATTCTTCCCACATAAACTGCTGTAGACAGCAGGCCAGTAGCTACTTAACATCACCCATATTCTGTCCAGTCTAGTTACTGGCTTTCCTCTAGAACCATATTAGGCTCATCATTTCATTTTACCAAGTCCCAGAGGTAAACCTGAAATAACTCAAGTCACCAGGCGTGGCACTTAATAAGTCTGGCCATATGAATCAGACTGACAGACAGCCCTTTCTCAGTTTTTTAAGTTAATAGAGTAAAACAGAATTAAGTAAATTCCTCATGAAGTAAGAAGTCCCTCCTTTCCTGGAGACCTTAGGATGGCCCTCCCAGCTTAGTCCGCAAGCCTGTACTTCAGTGTCCACACCAGCATTAATTAAGTGCCCAAGCCAATACTCACCCACTTCCTCCTTCACACTCACTTGCAGATGTTACAGATGAAGTCCACATCCTGGTAGTTAATGTCCATAGTTGAGAACTTAACCATTTATGAGGTGTGTTGTTTTAGCCTGCTTTTGTTCAGCATTCATTTAACTTGTCTTGAGTGTTAGTTGTATATCCAGCATGGTATCAGACACAGGGAGATTGAAAGGAAGAAAAAGTAACCCATGACCTAGAGATTCTTATGTTCTTCCCAAGAGGAAGAGGGTGGTAGTCATATGCACATGACACAACCAACCATTACTTGAAGAAGGGCCAGATAACATGGTAGCAAGCCATCTGCAAAAGAGCTCAGAGATCGGGGAGTTTAAGAGAGCTCAAGGTCAGGAACGGTCAGCCAAGGAAGGCTTTGTGGTAGGAGATAAGTTCAGATGAACCATCTCTTACAGGCAGCAAGGAAATTGAAAGGAATCAAGGGAGCATGTCAGATGGAATGAGTAGCAAAGATAGCTAAGCAAAAGTTAGCAGTTGCTGTGTAAGGTAGGGCCAAAAGAACGATTGAGTAGAATGGACAGACCAGGGGCTGTGCCGCAAGGAGATGAATGGAAAAATTGCCTCCTTCTCTGCTTTTCTGTTCATGTGTCTGTCCTGCCTCAGTGGGGTTTCTTTTTCTCACTCATGCTCATCCTTCAACACTTTAGTATAAAGCCACCTACTTTTTACTTTCCTATTTTCCATTTTAAAAGTACTCCCAGGGTCGCCCGGGTGGCTCAGTTGGTTAAGTGTCTGCCTTCGGCTCAGGTCATGATCCCAGGGTCCTGAGGTGGGGCCCATAGCGGGCTCCCTGCTCAGCGGGTATCTCCTTCTTCCTCTGCCCCTCCCCGTCTGCTCTTGTGCTGTGTCTCTCGTTCTCTGTCTCTCTCAAATAAATAAAATCTTTAAAAAAATAAAATAAAAAGTACTCCTAGCTTCTAAACTTTTAAAGTTCCATGGTATATGTCATTATAACATATATAACAGTTTGTGTGGCTTTATTATTTTTTTAAAGATTTATTTATTTGAGAGAGAGCACAAGCAGAGGGGAAGAGCAGACTCCCCACCGAGCAGGGAGCTTGACGTGGGGCTCAACCCTAGGACCCTGGGATCATGACCTAAGCCGAAGTCAGATGCTTAACCGACTGAGCCACCTAGGCACCCCAGTTTATGTGGCTTTATTTAAACATTATTCCTAAACATAATTCCTAATTTCCTTTCTCTTTTGGCAGTGTATCATTCTTGTCATAGTGAAGAGAAGTGTCCCCCTTGTACTTTCCTAACTCAGAAATGGTGCATGGGGAAACACGAGGTAAGTTTTCGCTCTCAAGTGTTCATTGTTCCAGCTAGAGATTTATGATTGAATTACTTTTGGAATTGTTAGTCTTATTGTTTCTCAAAGTAAAAATATACTCCAAGAAGCCAAAGTTTGCTGTTGCCACTTTTTTCTTTTCTTTTAATTAAGATATAATTTGCATAAAACAAAATCTACCCACCACCACACTGTGGCTAAATGCTGATAGAAGAAATAGAAGAGTCCGGGGCACCTGGGTGGTTCAGTTGGTTGAGCGTCCAACTCTTGATTTCAGTTCGGGTCATGATCTCAGGGTCATGAGATCCAGCCCCGCATCAGGTTCTGCGCTCAATAGGGAGTCTGCTTCTCTATGTCTCTCTTTCTCCCTTTCCCTCCCCCTTCCACTGCCCCTCCCCTTGCTCACATGCTCTCTCTTTCTAAAATAAATACATCTAAAAAAAATAAAATAAGATTTATCCCTTTAAGTGTACAGGTTCTTGAATTTTGACAAAACATTCATGCAGTCACGTAATCACCAAACATGGTCAAGATGTAGAATAGTTCATTCACCCCCAAATATTCCTTTGTGTCTCTATGTTTATTTCGCCGCCTATCTCCAGGCCCTGGCGACCAGTGATCTATTGTCTGTCCCAGTAGTTTTGCCTTTTCCAGAATGTCACATAAATGAACTCTTCAAATGGGTAGTATTTTGAGCCTCTTTTGCTGTCATTTTTACTCTGGTTGCAATCAAGTGAAAGTCAGTTGGCCTTGAGACTTGAGAACATAGGCTGTGTTCAGAGACAATTTTTAGGTTAACCAGAATAGGAGAGGTTGCTAGCCTGGGTAAAGGTGTTACAGTGAGAGCATCCCAAGATGGAGGTGGTCTCACCACCAGCTGCCACTGTTCCTTCCTCTACGCCCTGTGCAGCTTCCTGTCCTGGCCACTGGATCAAAACACCTTCTTCCAGGCTCATCTACACCTCCACGGTGCCACTACCATGAAGGACTTTTCATCCTCATTCCTAACTTATAAGCTTATTTGGCACCATTGACTATAGACCCTTGGAAGCACCTTTAAAAAAATTCTTTATTTTAAAAAATGCATATTCATTATGGACAATTAAGAATGTACAGTTCTGCAATCCAGAAAGAAACACTCTTAACATCTTTATGCATAGATTATCAGGCACACACTTTCTCATATCTATTTATATTATTTTTATGGGGCACCTGGGTGGCTCAGTCTGTTAAGTGTCCAACTCTTGATCTCAGCTCAGGTCTTGATCTCAGGGTTGTGAGTTCAAGCCCATGCCCACCGTGGAGCCTACTTAAAAAAAAAAAAAAGAAAAAAGATAATACTATTTTGTAACTTTCTTTTTACTTCATAACATGTTAGCCAAGATTTTTGGAAACTCTTGACATCTATGACAAAGATGCTTTCAGTATCTTTATCTTGATGGACATATTTTCTCCCCTTATTTCCTTGAGTGGTTCTCAAGCCATAGTCCTTATTAGTATTTATTTTTCCTCTATAAATCTGTCTTCCTCTGAGAGTAACTATTCTAAGACATCCATTTATTATCTTTGTGTTGATGGCTTATTTAGACTTCATGCGACAAATATTTACTGCATACCTACTGTGTGCTAGATGTAACAGGCCTGGTTTGAGTGATTCAGAAGAGAACAAGGCAGGTGTGACTGCTGCTCTCATGGAGCCTTCATTTTGGGGCGGAAGGCAGGCGCGTAAACAGTCAATTATAAGTGCAGTGGCAGGGGAAGTACAAAGTACTGAGGAGGATGGAAAGGAGCCCACACCCAAGGAAAGTGTTTGTAGAGGATGTAACCTCCTAAAGGTTAGTGAAAAGGTAGGCAAGTAATGAGGGGAGGGGACAATAGAGGATACAGCGTGTGCAAAAATTATCTCCGGACCCTGGCAGTAGTGTAAGTTTTTAGTGATTGGGAACTACATTCTACCAAAGTACTTCTAAAGTGATTCTAAAGCAGTTAGAAGTATGTACGTCCTAGAATTTGGAAGCCTCTTCAAGAGTAAAAGTTATGTGTCACTAGAGTCAAAGTATATTCCTCCTTTTGAGGGTTCTTGAAAGAATTCGAGTGAATAAATGAGTAACCTTCGGTCCCACAGAAATAAAATTCCAGCATCTTTTTCCTGGAAGAAGGTGATTTAAAAAAAAAAATGAGTTTGGGGTTTCATGGCCTGTTGCCTCTTAATTTTTTAAATGACAGAGCTGCTTAAAGCTAAGGAGACCATGAGTCAGGAGATGTGAGGAGAGTTGATTATTTAATTATTTATGTAAAATAGCCTTGCCAGCAGTCTTGAAACCATGGGTCAGGGGTGTCCCCAGCCCACAGGGTTCATGTGTCAACTCAGTGCCCTAGCTGTTTGCAAAGGGGGCGGGGGGTAGATGATCTGATCCTCTTGGTTGGTCATAGCATTTTCAAATACTCCCTAGTTATCTGGTTTCATGTGCTTGTTAGTGCAAATTCTTTTGTATCATAACAAGTATTATTAAATAAGGTTGAGATTTGTTCATTTTCAAGCTAACCTTTCAGATTTTAAAGATCAGCCGAATTTTTTTCAGATAAAAGTAACTTTTTGAAAATTCAGCTTAAATATGAAGTTAAAACCCATCCCAGATCCCACATGGAGATAAGAATCTGGCTACTTCTGTCTCTCCTAGTTACGAAGCAACATCCCCTGTCACCTGGCTGATATCTCTTGCGGATTACCCTGCAGTGCCACGCTATCGTGTGGGATGCACAAGTGTCAGAGACTTTGTCACAAAGGAGAGTGTCTTGTGGATGAGGCCTGCAAGCAGCCCTGCACCACCCCCAGAGCTGACTGTGGCCATCCGTGTATGGCGCCCTGCCACCCCAGCTCACCCTGCCCCATGACTGCTTGTAAAGCCAAGGTGCGTATTCCTGGCTCCAGATAGGGCATTGACTGTGGTTCTGGGGCTGCTCATGAGTCCAGAGCTGCCTGCAGAGGCGCTTGGGCACACATTCTAACCAGAGGTCATTGGTTGCAAGGAACCAATAAGTTAGCAAGAGAAGGGTGGAGTAAATTATACAGATTTCTGTCTGCCCAGCTTGAAATGGCCTTTTAGTTCAGGAGGTACCCACTGCCACCTGACCCACAGGCTCTGTCTCTCTCCCTTAGAGCAGTTTCTCAAGAGAGACTTAGATTGCCTGCTCTGTTTATTCAACAAATATATAAGTGTTTTGTGCAAGATGTTTTGCTAGGTGCTGGGGCTGTACCAGTGAATAGGAGACACATGGTCCCTTCATTTAGACGGGACAGATATTGACTACTCACTCAGGTAATGAATTACGACTGCGGTGAACAAGAAGTTACACCTTTGTAGAGGGTGCTGTGAGAGCATGTGAGTGGGAGACAGCCTGGTCTGAGGGGGGATCTAGGCAAAGTCTCCCTGAGGAGATGAAAGCAGATGCATGAGGCGAACTTGATTAGGCTTTGGATGGTCCTGGCCAGGTTCAGTGGTAAAAACTTTAGGCCTGCCCTTTCAGGTAGGGTTAAGGACACGAGTAGTTCCCAGAAAGTGTCACCGTAGAGTGAACGGTTCCCTCCTAGCGTGTCAACTGCCACATTGTCAGTTTGCGTGTATGGTTAGCTTCCTCCATCCTGAAGGGTAGCCACTCACTGTCTGTATCCTCCGCCATGGTTTGATTTGAGAGCAGCTTTAAAAGTGAAACCTGCCTATTCACATGGTTTCCATGTGCTAAAAGTCACTCCATGTTAATCTTATTTCAGATAGAGCTGCAGTGTGAATGTGGACGAAGAAAAGAGATGATGATTTGCTCTGAGGCATCAAGTACTTATCAAAGGTTAGTGCTACTTAAATGTTAACAGTGGTGGATCTCAGTACACAGAGGGTACACATGTGTTTACATGTGTTTATTGTTGAATCCTTGCAACTTTTGTCAAGTTTGGAAAGTTTTTTTCTTTTTTTTTTTAGAAAGAGCTTGTGTAGGGGCTCCTGGGTGGCTCAGTTGGTTAAGCATCTAACTCTTGGTTTTGTCTCAGGTCATGATCTTGTGGTCATGGAATAGAGCCCCGCTTCAGGCTCTGCACTCAGCGAGGAGTCTGCTTCAGATTCTTTCTCCCTCCCGCTTGTGCTCTCTCTCGCTCTCAAATAAATAAATAAATATCTTTTTTTTAAAAAAGTGTGCAAGCTGGGAGTCGTGGGAAGGGCGGATGGAGAGAGAATCTTAAGCAGACTCCCCACTGAGTGCAGAGCCAGACACAGGGCTCAAACCCATGACCCTGAGATAACGGCCTGAGCTGAAATCAAGAATCAGACACTTAACAGAGTGATCCACCCAAGTGCCCCTGGAAAGTTTTTTAAAATAAATTTTCCTGAATCTAGTTTTTCTGGTTTAGAGAAAAAGTACTGCTTTGTGTCCCTTTCCTTCCTTAACTTTCATTTGTAAAATGACCTTTTTATTTTTCCTCCTCTTTCTTTCCCTCTCTCTCCCTTCTGGTCTTATTACAGCATGAGATCAGAAGGGATGATATCCCGAAGTTGTATGAATTGCTTTAAAATCCCACCACTTGTGGTGGCATAGCCAGGACCAAGTCCTGTGCTCCTCCTCTGTAGTGGAGGTTTCTGACTGTTGTGAACTGTCTTTGCAGCCTCCTGAAATCCTGGGACTGGGTGGCCAGAAAGGGATCTCAGTAAGGAGGTGAAGGTGTTAGGGATGGATGGTTGTGTGTATCTCTGATTACATGCAGAGATGTGTCATGGAGATAGGATTTGGGGAGTATGAAGACATCAGAGTGGCTTTGACATCAGTGGGTTTGAATACTGACTAAATGCCAGGCATTGGCCTGGATATTCAACGGGGTTTGAATAGACTATCTCATTGCTTCTAATGGAACTACTTAGAATCTAATTGAGGAGATAGGACATAAATGTGTGGGTAGTTCATAATAGATGGGTGTCTGAGGCCCACGAATTGTCCAGTGGTAGATTCGACTTGAAAGAAGCCTTCTGTATACCTAGTATTAGGACATTCCTGGGAAACTGCAATGCCTTTTCTTCCTTTCTTTTTTATACTTCAGAATAGCTGCTATTTCCATGGCCTCTAAAATAACAGACATGCAGCTTGGAGATTCAGTGGAAATCAGCAAGTTAATTACTAAGAAGGAAATTCACCAAGCCAGGTAATTTTTAAAATCTGTGTCTGTTAGAGTTAATTTCCAGAGGGCAGGAACCATTCATTTGTCTCAATCTCCCACAGTGAAACCTTGCACACACAGTCGGTACTCCAACAGACATTGATGTTAAGAGACCACACTCACTCCAATCCCACGAATCTTACTTAGGATATAGCTTTTCCAGGCCTCTCTTCAAACAGTAGCCAGATGGAGCAGAGACCTAGATGTGTCCAGCCCAACCCACAGAGAACCAGCTATGTCAAGAGAGGGACGTGGGGCTGCCAGAGTGCCATTGGGAGCATGTTGTTTTGTTTCGTTTTGTGTTTTTTGAACACTGATCTAGTGGACTTCTTAGAACTGATTTTTTTTTTTTATGATTTTATTTATTTATTTGTCAGAGCACGCGTGTACACACAGGCAAGGAGAGCAGCAGGCAGAGGGAGAAGCAGGCTTCCCACTGAGCAGGGAGCCCAATGCAGGACTTGATCCCAAAACCCTGGGATCATGACCTGAGCCGAAGGCAGATGCTTAATGAACTGAGCCACCCCCGCATCCCAACTGTGGGAGCGTTTTGGGGACAATTTGAGGCCCTTCTGAAGACTCCTAGATTCCCATAACCCAGAGGCCTGCCCACCTGACCTTGAGAGGGACCTCATGCAATCATGTTTTGGCCAGAGTTTACTCTGTTTCCAGGTTGACAAAGAACTTGTTGCTGGGTAGGAACTGTGAAAATCTATGCCCTGACTTTATCTTTTTCATTTGTTTCTCAAGGCTGGAGTGTGATGAGGAATGTTTAGCCTTGGAAAGGAAAAAGTAAGTCATTTCAACTGCTTTTTATCTCCTTGTTCTTGAGCTCTGTGTAATTAATAGGGAGGAGGCGTTCACACAGCACCTGCTCTGAGTCTTTTGCTGCTGTTGGAGATTAAGAGAAATTCGATCATCAGGAATTGAAATGTCTAAGGATAAACCACTTAGGTGATTTCAGCATATTTCTGAAACATGAGCTTGTTGGTTTGGGGCATGGTATAAACATCACATGCCATAGCATACTTATTCACTGACTGGCAGACTTCCTGATTCCAATGGAGATAAGAAGCTTAAAATTTTTTTAATGACCTTTTATGTTGAAGTATTAACATACATATAGAAAGATCAGAAGGGTACAGATCAGTGAGTCATCACAATGTAAATACAGTGGTGTAATCAGCACCCAGGTCAAGAAATAGGAAATTGCCAGAACACTTATGTATACTCCACAAAGATAAAATGCCTATCCTGACTTCTAACACTTTAGTTTTGTCTGTTTTTGAACTTTATATAAATGATGAAATCTTATAGTTTGCATTATTTTTGTCTGCCTTCGTTCATTACATTTGTGATATTCTTCTTGTTGCATGTAGCAATACTTTGTTCATTTGCATTGCTGCATGATATTTTATTGTATTAAGATATTTATTTATCATTCTACCATTAATAGGTATGTGTGTGGTTATCTGTATCGGGCTGTTACAAATAATGCTCTGTTAAGAACATCTGTATATTTGCTTTGCTGTATGTACATACTCGTTTCTGTTAGTTACAAACTTAGGAGTAGAATTACCGATTAATAGGTTATTCATATGTTCAGCTTTAGTCGGCTCTACGCAATGGTATCCAAAATGGTTGTGTCACATTATACTCCCACCACCAGGGTAATAGTTCCCAATTTTATTAGTGCTTAGAATTGTCGGTCTTTTTTATTGTAATCTGTTCTTGTAAATGTATACCTGGATGTCACTGAGCTTTTAGTTTATATTTCCCTGATGACTAGTGAAGTCGACTTTTTTATATGTTTATTGGCAACTTGGATATCCCCTTTTTGTGAAGTGCCTACTCAAACTCTTGCTTATTTTCTGATTGTGTTGTCTTTTTCATATTGATTAGTAGAATTTCTTTATACATTTTGGGTGTGAATCCTTTGTTGGTTTTATATATTATATTTTCCTGCACTTCGTGCTTTCAGTTTTCACTCTCTTAATGGTATCTTTTGATAAGCAGAAGTTTCTAATTTTAATGTAGTCCAGTTTATCTGTCTTTTCCTTAGTGACTAGTGGTTTTTATGTCTTGTTTTAAGAAGTATTTGTCTATCCTGAGGTCATGATGATACACTGTTATTGTCTAGAAGCTGTATCACGTATTACTTGTCACGTTTAGATCTACAGTTGAGCTTGGTTTAAGGAGAGTTCACAGTTCAGTTTTTTTCCATATGAATATTCATGTAACCAGTACTGTTATCAAGATGTCCTTTTCTCAGTCTTTCCAATGCCATTTGTCTTAAATCAAGTATTCATATCGTGTGTGAATCTATTTCTGAGCTGCTTGTCTTCCACCACACTAGTATCACACTCTTAATTGTTGTACCTTTATAACAATAAAGTTCTTTTTTTTTTTTTAAAGGCAACTTTTTTTTTTTTTTTTAAGATTTTATTTATTTATTTGACAGAGAGAGAGACAGCCAGCGAGAGAGGGAGCACAAGCAGGGGGAGTGGGAGAGGAAGAAGCAGGCTCATAGCAGAGGAGCCTGATGTGGGGCTCGAACCCAGTACGCTGGGATCACGCCCTGAGCCGAAGGCAGACGCTTAACCGCTGGGCCACCCAGGCGCCCCTATAACAATAAAGTTCTTAATATCTGATAGTATATCTCTTCCAGCATGGTTGTTCTTCAAGATTAACTTGGCTATTCTTGAGCATTTGCATTTCCATTTAAACTTTAGAGTTAGCTTATCAGTATCTGCCCCAAAACCTACTAAGATTTTTATTGAATTGGTATTTAATTTATAGATCAAGTGGGGGAGGTTTGACATTTTTATAACATTAAGTCTCTTCATCCATGAGCAAGGTATATCCTTCCATTTATTCCTGTCTTCTTTGATTTCTCTCAATAATACTTTATAGTTTTCTGTATACAGATTTTGTACATCTTTCAGTAGATTTGTTCCTTGCTATATTTGATGTTTTTTGACACTTTTTTAAATGGTTATTTTTCCTGTGTCACTTTTTTTTTCTTTTTGCTCAGCTACTCCCCCCTTCCTGTATCACTTTTAAATCTAATTTTTAAAAAAATAATTTTCTAATTGCCCTGTTGCTGGTATATAGAAATAGAATTGATGTTTGTTGACCTGTATTCGCAGCCTTGCTAAATTCACTTACTATTTCATGCCCTCTTCCAATAATAGTTTCATTTCTTTACAATTCTTAACTTTTTTCTTTTTCTTGCCTTATTGCTAGAGCCTCCACTACAGTGTTGGATAGAAGGTGGTGATGATAGACATTCCTGACATCAGACAGCTTTGACTATTTCACCATTAAATATGATGTTTCCTGTTAGTTATTTGAAGATACTCTTTATTAGATTAAGGGGCATTTATTCAGTGACCCGCAGACTTCCTGATTCTAACAGAGATTGATTAAAAGGTATAGCCCTCTAAATGTTAACAATTGGAGAACTTAAGTGAACTGGTATACAGACAGTCCCCAACTTACAGTGATTTGACTTACAATTTTTCAACTTCACAATGGTGTAAAAGCAATACACATTCAGTAGAAACCATACCTCAAATTTTGAATTTTGATCTTTTCTCGGGGTAGCAATATGCAGTCCAGTGTTCTCTTTTGATACTGGGCAGTGACAGCGACCTACAGCTCCCAGTCAGCCATGCAGTCATAAGCGTAAACGACCCATACACTTAACCATTCTGTACTCATACAGCCATTCTGTTTTTCACTTTCAGTACAGTGTTCAGTAAATTACATGGGATGTTCAACACTTAATTATAAAATAGGCTTTGTGGGGCGCCTGGGTGCCTCAGTCAGTTGAGCGTCCGACTCTTGGTTTCAGCCCAGGTCATGATCATAGGGTCATTTGATCGAGCCCCGTGTCAGGCTCTGCGCTCAGCGGGGCATCTGCTTCAGATTCTCTCCCTCTGCCCCCCCCCACTCTCACATGTGCATGTGCACACACACACACTCTCTCAAATAAATAAAATCTTAAAAAATAAAATGAGCTTTGTGTAAGATGATTTTGCCCAGCTTACTAAGGTAAGTGTTCTGAGCACATTTAAGGTAGACCAGGCCAAGCTATGATGTTTGGTAGGTTAGATATATTAAATGCATCTTTGACTTAACAATATTTTGAATTTACAGTGGTTTTATCATTATATTTTTGTCACTTTGAAAATTTCTCAAGATAAATAGCTAAACAAAAACAGACAAATGCAAACAAAGTATAGTCCTATTTTATCTTGAAATTTGCCTTTCCACTATTGTTAACAGTACCTCTTTAAGTGGCTTTAAGGGGATAAATAATAGCACTGCCCAAATTTCCCTTGGCTTGACCCTTATGATAACTATAATAACTGCTGTTCAAAACTCTTGACCTTTAAGAACCATCAGTCACAGTGTTCTGAGCTGCAAAATGTGAACCGAGCCATGAGTATTCAGAAATGCTGTAGTGAATACACAGGAGGCCTCTAAAGCATGGAAGTGCACCTTTGTGTAGTTGAGAGACAGTATTATATAGTAGACTAGAGTCAGATTACCTGGATTTGAATCCTGCCTTCACAGATCACTTAGCTATGTGACATTCGGCAAGTCCATATTCTTTTGAAGCTTTAATGTTCATAAAAATCTGTGGAAATGGTGACCATGTATGCCTCCCACAGTTGTTGTGAGGATTAAATTAGTTATTAGTTAGCCTCAGTAAATTTAGTTACTGATTAGAACTGGCTCTCTCGGGGCACCTGGTTGGCTCAGTGTTAAGCGTCTGCCTTTTTAAAAATTAAAAATCTTAGGGGCGTCTGGGTGGGTCAGGCAGTTAAACGTCTGCCTTCAGCTCAGGTCGTGATCCTAGAGTCCTGGGATTGAGCCCTATGTCGGTCTCTTTCTTTGGCGGGGGGGTGGGGAGCCTGCTTCTCCCTCTTCCTCTGCCTGCCAGTCCCTGCTTGTCTCCCTCTCTCTCTGTCAAATAAATAAATAAAATCTTTTAAAAAATAAAAATTAAAAAATTAAAATTTTTTTTTTGAAATTTTATTTATTCATTCATGAGAGACAGACAGAGGCCAGGGTAGAGGGAGAAGCAGGGAGCCCGATGCGGAGCTTGATCCCAGGACCCTGGGATCATGACCTGAGCCAAAGGCAGATGCTTAATCATCTGAGCCATCCAGGTGCCCTAAAAAATTAAATCTTAGGGGCGCCTGGGTGGCACAGCGGTTAAGCGTCTGCCTTCGGCTCAGGGCGTGATCCCGGCGTTATGGGATCGAGCCCCACATCAGACTCCTCCGCTATGAGCCTGCTTCTTCCTCTCCCACTCCCCCTGCTTGTGTTCTCTCTCTCGCTGGCTGTCTGTATCTCTGTCGAATAAATAAATAAAATCTTTAAAAAAAAAAAAAATTAAATCTTAAAAAAATACCATCTAACGTTGCAAACATACATTCTGTTGCAGAAATGAAAAACTGGCAGGCCAAATTCAGCCCTCAGATATGTTTTATTGGTGTTTAAATTTGAATTTGTGACCAACTAATCAAAACATCAAAAAATCTCTCTTGAAAATTTCTCTCGAAAATTTGAAAATTAAGCTTAAACCAGATTCTTACGGGCATTAAACTTGCAAGAGACCCCTATCTCAGTGTAAACAAAAATTGTACTAAGTGCTAAGCTGAATTTTTTTTCTCTTTACAAAAGAAAGACATAACTGAGTGTTGGGGTGCCATGAAACTCATCCACTGCCAGTCAAAACACAAATGGGCAGTTGTGGAAAACTCAGACCGTGTTGCTCATGAGTCTGGCATCCATGCCATCTCAACCAGTAATCCCACACCTGGAAATATTTTCCAGAGAAATAACCTTAGAAGTTTTTTGCCCAGTGATACTGTGTCACTTAAAATCTCAATATTTAGGTAAATTCTGGTATATACATAATTAGAAGATTATGCAGCTATTAAAACAGTAAATGTGAAAAACAAGTAGTAAAATGAGAAATGCCAATCATATAATGATAGGTGAAAAAAGGTGCCAAGTTGGGTTTTTTGGTTTTGTTTTGTTTAAGATTTTATTTATTTATTAAGATTTTATTTATTTATTAGAGAGACAGCCAGTGAGAGAGGGAACACAAGCAGGGGAAGTGGGAGAGGAAGAAGCAGGCTCCTAGCAGAGGAGCCTGATGTGGGGCTCGATCCCAGGATTCTGAGATCACGCCCTGAGCCAAAGGCAGACGCTTAACGACTGAGCCACCAGGCGCCCCTAAAATTTTATTTTTAAGTAATCTCTACACCCACCGTGGGGCTCAAACTTATAACCCAGAGATCACAAGTCACATGTTCCACTGACTGAACCAGCCAGGTGCCCCAGATGCCAAGTTTTATACACTCATTGCAACTACTTAAAGGGAAAAAAATCTTAAAGGATGTGTACTAAAATATAGTGCTTATGTTGTTAATGGAATTCTTCCCTTTATTTTCCAGATTTTCTGTGATACTGATTTTAATGTTTATGTGTCTACTTTGTGTATCTGATGTTTAGGTGAAACCTCAGAGACCTCCATCCCCCACTGACCACTCCCAGTGCTCTCATTCCCCACCCCCCTTCTCTTCACCAGATAACCCAGGCTGCCAGTGTCAGCCCATTTGGTTCACTCAGACCCATACAGATTTGTCTTGTTTATTTTCTTCTAGGAAGACAAAATCATATCTTGTCCCAGGTACTTATTCCCTTCTTAATAATTGGGTTTACTGAAATGGCATCATTAATATATAAAGAATTTAGGACATGGGGGGTACTCTGTGTTACTATAAGAAGTTTTCCTCCCCTTCCTGTCCTTTTATTTACTTCTCTCTTATTTTCAGGCGGTTAGCAGAGGCATTTCACATTAGTGAGGATTCCGATCCTTTCAATGTACGTTCTTCAGGGTCGAAATTCAGTGACAGTTTAAAAGACGATGCCAGGTATGTATGTAACTTGTTACCAGCTTTCTTAATTGTGGCTTATAAAAGTGTTTGGTCTTTTAAGATGCAGTAACTAATATGTACTCCTCTGTGATTGAGCCAGTTAAAGTTTGTATATCTATTACAAGAGATTATATGATGTTTAATAAAAATCCTTTCTTGGTTTCTCACAGTTGTCCCCTTGAAGAATTGAGCATGGGGTTTGGGGTGGGGACGGGATGGACCCTGTAGTAGACGTTTGGGCCTCCCTAGGGCTTGGACTAGCCTGACCTGAGAGATCTGTGGCTGCCGACATGAGCCCTCACTTGGGCAGTAACAGCTCTTATTTTCCTCCTGGCCCTCCAGACAGCTCTTTCTCCTTCCATCTTCTCCTTTCTCATACTTGTTTTCTCTTTTTGTCTTCCTTTGTTAGTCATAGTCAGTCTTTTGTTATCTGACAATTCCTGGCCTTTGCCATTTTTCTCCCCACAGTGTTCATTGTCTGCAGGTTATGGGCAGAGAGCGTGGGTGGAAGGGATTCTCAAAGAGCAAGAACAGATGAAATTAACTGTGGTGATTTCTCATTTCAGGAAGGATTTAAAGTTTGTCAGTGACATTGAAAAAGAAATGGAAGCCCTTGTGGAGGCCGTGAACAAGGTTGAAGTCAAAACACCCAACTGGACATGTC
The DNA here is from genome assembly GCF_017311325.1 of Ursus maritimus. NCBI lineage: Eukaryota > Metazoa > Chordata > Mammalia > Carnivora > Ursidae > Ursus > Ursus maritimus. The sequence goes on from NW_024424119.1 coordinate 23,426,772, forward strand.
TCTAAGGCCAGCTTGATTAAAAAAAAAAAAAACAAAAAAAACACCAATCAAGTCCCAGGAACACCATCAGTGTAGAGTAGTTACAGGAAAAATTCATAACTTCTTGACGATCCTTATCTTCCCCAAAAGCCCAGCCATTATAACATCCATAGAAGCCTTGTCCTGGTTCAGCAAAGATATCCTTGATCAAATTCAGCATAAATAAAAAATCTTAGCTCAGTGACTAAGAATGGGTGAAGAAGCTCTGGACGGCCGGGGGCATTCAGTAGTGACAGCTGAATGACTGTGGGGCACTTAGGAAGACATGATCTCTGGGGGGCTCTTATATGATAGGGCACATTGGTTCTTTATTTCCCCCAAGGCAAGGTAGAAACCCTTGGGTAAAGATCAAAAGTTGAATGACTAGAGCTGAAGAGTTGTGGTTTAGACTCCCTCAAGAGAATGAAGCCCTTGTCCCGGAGGTAGCTTTAAGGGAAAAAGTCTTTAATGTCAGAAGCAGCCAACCCCAGGGTAGCTCCCTCTTTGTTCCGTGGGTACCGTGACTGAGGATGAAATGCCTGTATTAGTTCCATACCTAATGAAGGTGGATTTCCTTCCCACCATCTCCGTTAGCCCCTGCCTTTCCTCCCTTCCTTCTGTTCCCACTTCCCAGGATACTAACATGAAGGAGAAGATGGAATCTTTGTTCCTCTCCTAATAAGGAAACCCGCGCAAGTGTATTTCCCTGCTAGTGTGTCTGTACCTGCACACTCATGATTTTTAGTATAGAACATATTTTTGTAAGAAATTAGATTGTCTTGTTTTATGTCTTCAATTTATTTAGTCATTTCTTGGGTATATCACTTACTTCCCAGTTACCAGCCCCTCAGGAGGAACCATTATACTGTCCACTTAGTTTCTTTTCACTTCCCCTTGCCCTAACCCTGGCCAGGTGCTACTGTTGTGGCTCACAGAATAGATGAAGGAAGTGCATTAGACCTCATCCTCCCAAACCCCTTGGCTTGCTTGGCAGCCAGGAAAATACCATATGCTGTAGGCCTCTAAAACTCAGCCACCTTTGTTGACCCAGATGTTTGGTGTGGTGGGAAGGACCTTTGTAAGTATATTCTGTTTTCAGGATTTTATCAGTCAGTCATCTTTTCCCTCAATACAGGGAAAGAATAGTAAGAAGAGCCACTGCTTCCCTCCCATGAACAGAGACCACCGCCGGATCATCCACGACCTGGCCCAAGTGTATGGCCTGGAGAGCGTGAGCTATGACAGTGAGCCAAAGCGCAATGTTGTGGTCACTGCGGTCAGGTGGGTTGATCTTGCCATCACAGGAGGAACTGCTCATTGCGGCAAGCTAGACCTCGGAAGCAAGGTCTATCCACATTTGCTTGCCTTACTTCCTCTCCTAGCTGGCTAGCCTTTCTGACATGATCAGAAGGTCTGAACCAGAGAGCAAAGTCCATGCTTCAGTCCACGGGACAGACATGCCTAAAGGCATGCAAGGCTCTTGTCTGCCCCGTTCATGAGCGACACTGGAGGCAGCATTTCCTCAGGCACAGGGAACAGACCCTGAGAGCCTGGGTTGAGTGCCTGCCTATCACATCTGTCTGTCCTTTCTTCCCTTGTCCTCCTGGCATGATGAAAACAAAAAATGCTGGACTCTGATTCAGGGCATCCCTCATAAACAGTGTTTCCTGTTAGGGGAAACAGAGGCTGTAACATGACCTGGGAAGTGACAGGGAGGATCTAGGGTCATTGTCGGAACCTGACAGAGTAAGTCCTTATCAGTGAAGAGACTTGAGTATGGGACGAGAGGGAGCAGGTACCAGGCCCAGGCAGGGGTGGGTGGAAAGACGAGGGTTAAATGAAGGTGACTGTGCCTGAGAGGAGACGGGTCACATCAGAGGACTGAGCAGCAGCACAGTGAAAGTCATGACTGGATTTCCAGTGGTCTGCCTGTCTCCACAAACAATTCTCACTTTTCAATACTTTGTGTTCTGACTTTTATCAGAGGGAAGTCCATTTGTCCTCCTACCACGCTGACAGGTGTCCTTGAAAGGGAAATGCAGTCACGGCCTCCACCACCAATTCCTCATCACAGACATCAGACAGACAAGTAAGGATCCTTCAGCTGCTTTTCAAGGCCCCTGTCTATTCAGAGAAGCCAGCAGGGGCTGAACTGTCCAGGACTCCACCAGCCATTGGCAACCTCTCAGGCCTGGCCTTGGGGTACTTTGTTCAAATAAGTAAGGTTTGACTGGAATGTCAGACATTTGTTCATGCCAGAGGGGTCCCAAGTTTGATGTTTGTAATGCCCACTTTCCCTCTGGGGAAAAGTCACTGGACATAACTTCCATGGTGTAGGTGGTGACACTGGAAAGTGGATTCAGTCTGTCACACCAGAGGATTTAGGAACATCACATGGTTCACAACAGTTCATCTGGAGGCGAAAGGTAGTGGGCCGGGGTTGCAGTGAAGGTGGAGATTTTTGTGTTTTGACTTGTCTCCTACTATATGGTTTGAATAATTTTTACAACAAAAACATATATTCATGATTTAAAGAGAAAAGAAAACCACATTGGCAAGCAGCAAGTCTCAGGAGCAGGGAAGGAGCACCATCCCTGTTTCCCTCACTGTGACTGAGGCAGCATTGCTGAAAGTTGCTCTGAAACCCAGCAGGGTCCCTAATGCTGTTCTGGCCTTCCACACAGCAGCCGTACCGGAACCTCTTATATGAAACCTCTGGGAGGGAGGGGCAGTTTACAGGGTCACCATAATGGCCTTAGCAATCAGTGTTCCCGAGGACTGGACAGGACAGCTAGGTGTTGCCCATTGGGCATAACCTTGGCAAGGATTGCCTAGATTAGTGTAGTTCCCCAGGACCGGCCTGCTTCAGCCCTGGAGAGCAGAAGGCCTGGATTCTAGTCAGCCCAGCTCCGTCTCCACGTGGGCAGTGGTTTTGGAGATGTGAGGGTATTCCACATGTTACTCCACAGCTCTGTCCAGTACCGCCTCCACGTAACCATGTGGGATCTTTGGCTTGTTTACGCCATGCTATCTTTTCTTCCCTTTGTTTGCTTTGTTTTTGTATTAAACTTTATTGTGGAAAACTTTTAGAGTAGAGACAGTAGTGTTAATATAATGAACCCCTGTGTGCCCATCACCAGATTTCAACAGTTACCAGCTCACGTGGGCCCCACTGTCTTATCAAAGCTTTGCAAATGGTAAATCAGTTGATCCTTAACTTTCTGAAGACATTAGTCTGTTTCCCCCAAACAAGAAAAGATTGATCATTCTTTGTTTGCTTTTCAGGAATCCTACAAGCAGTAATTTACAGAAAATAGCCAAGGAACCAGTAATTGACTACTTTGATGTCCAGGACTAAGAAGATCAAGATGCACTTAGATAAAAGAATGATTAGGTGTGACGGAGACTCGTTTGCCAGCAGATAAATCGTGCTTGTTCCCAACTGCCTGGTGGACTCACACACAGCCTCACAGACTGTCTTATACTGATACGTCCAAAGCATGAGTGTGTCAGAAATCCCCTTGTCCCCTATTCTGTCTGTATAAAGTGTTTCAGTACGGCCAGATCACTGTAATTGCTTAGAGGGCCGGGGGAACATTGGGCTTGATTTGAACAAACCAGAATTTTAGCCTAAAGTGGCACTTACTCATAGCCTCAGTTGTCCCAATTATCCATCTTCCTCTTTAAAATACCTGCAACATCAGCTGCACCTCACTTTTTGGATTAATCCAAACTGATCACAGTCTTCAGAAAGACACAAGTGAACTTCTCAGTCCAAAATACCAAACATATCCAGAATCCCACATGTTGGGTTAAACCCAGCTATCTTATCTGAGTCTTTTGCCAAAAACTCTCATAGGTCTATCTAATTGAACTTATCTTAGGGGTTCTTTTTTTTTTTTTTTTTAAGATTTTATTTATTTATTTGACAGAGATAGAGACAGCTAGCGAGAGAGGGAACACAAGCAGGGTGAGTGGGAGAGGAAGAAGCAGGCTCACAGCAGAGGAGCCCGATGTGGGGCTCGATCCCACAACGCCGGGATCACGCCCTGAGCCAAAGGCAGATGCTTAACCGCTATGCCACCCAGGCGCCCCTATCTTAGGGGTTCTTGATGCCATCAGTTCTAGACATAGAAAAGGGGTCAGGGTGATTTACAGAATTCCATTTTCTAGAGTCCAGGGGCGTTTCTCATCCCATATCACTGAGCCTGTCTGGTGACAGTTTAGCTATATATGCCATGATGGTAGAGGACATAGAGCAAGCTCCTCCTCCTGCCAGTTTCACACCATGGCCTCTGTGTACTGACCAGTGTAGCTCTAACTCCTCTTTGGTTGAGAATGAGTCACAGGTGGATTTACCCTTCCTGTGTTGCTTTCTCCCAGGCCTGGAGCAGCTATAAAGGCTTTCCTTGTCTCTGTCTCTGAGCTCTGGACTTCTGTTTAAATATTCACAAAAGTGTGTAGACAGTCCAGGGCTTATCCCAGCAACCCTCTGGAGGCATTCTTGAGTCTGTGTTAAGGCAAGTGCATTGATAGTTAACATTAGTTTGGCCCTCTCTGCCTTGGCACCCCTCCAGCTTGGAGGCCAGACTTCCAACAACTTCTTTGTCCAGAGCAAGCCCAAGCCCCAGAGCAACAGATTTCAGAAGTGACATCACGAAACTGGCACTTAGTTTTCATGGGAAAAGCAGGGTCACCCTTTGGTCCTGACCCAGACAGTCTACCTTGAAAGGCAGCAGGTACAGGAGTAAGAAACAGCAACTGGAGGGAGGAAATGGAAAACTACGGAAATGCCTCTATCTAGACCCATTTAGCACAGGGCCAGTGGGCCCCAAACGCAGCAGGAAGCCCACAAGTATCTGTTACATCTTTGAAGCAGTGGTTCAGTGGATGAACTGTTCATGGAGAGTATCTCAGAATTCAGGAAGCAGGAGACCTGATTCTAGATGCCAGCTCTGCCATATAACTGCCACTTGGTGGAATGGAGGTATCACCTGCCTTACCAGCGTTGTTGTAAGGATTAAAGGAGATAAGGTACATGTAGGTGGCTGATCTCTCATGGGTGCTGAAAGTTTATATAAATGATACTTGGGGGTGCCTGACTGGCTCAGCTGGTAGAGCATCTGTCTCTTACTCTTGGGGTCATGAGTTCAAGCCGCATGTTGGGTGTAGAGTTTACTTTAAAAAAAAAAATAGGCACCTGGGTAGCTCAGTCCATTAAGCTTCTGACTCTTGATCTCAGCTCAGGTTATGATCTCAGGGTTGTGAGATTAAGCTCTGTGCTGGGCGTGGAGGCTGCTTAAGATTCTGTCTCTTCCTCTCCCTCTGCCCCTCCCCCCCCACCTCTCTGTCTGTCTCCCTCTCCCTCCCTTAAAAAAAAAAAAAAAAAGATAGTATCTGGAAAATATATAAGCACCTTCTTCCTCCATACTCTTAGCCAAGTAAAGGTATAGAATGCTGAACAGGCCTCTTCTGGTTAATGCTTATGTGCCTGCCCTGTGCAGCCTTGTGCTAGAGTTGTGGCCTGTTCTTTCACAGTAATCCAGCAGAGGATACATACCTAAACAAATATTTATAATGGAAGTAGTTGGTCTGGCACAAATAAGTCATTAGTCTTATTAAAAGCTGAGTAGAGCCGTAAGGAGTTTCCTGTGGCATGGTAGGAATGGGTTAGCTCTTGTGGTTGGGAGAAGGAAAATGGGAGGAAACAACCAGGCTGAGTCTTAAGACAGTAGATTGCCATTAGGAGAAAAAAAGCATGCCAAGGAAAAGTAAACCGCATAAGACAAGCCCAGGGATGTGGTTTGTGGTAGGGTTGAGGAAGGGTTAGTTGTCCAGAGTGCGAAGACAACTGGAAGGACAGGTGATGAGGCTGGAGAGGTAGAAAGGAAGGGGTCAGCTGTGGAGAGCCATAAGGAGCCACTGGAGTGTCCTAAGCAGAGAATGGCATGACTGGATTTTTGATCGAGTGGGAGTCAGCAAATGTCTTCTGTAAAGGTCCAGATAGGAAATATTTTAGGCTTTGTGAGTCTTTGGCTGTTGCAGCTACCCAACTCTGCCATTGTGATGTGGAAGTGACCGCAGACAATACAGAAGCAAATGAGTGTGACTCTGCCCCAGGAACACCTTATTTTACAGACACTGAAATTAGAATTTCATACAATTTTTACGTGTCACAAAATATCATTTTTTCCAGCAATTTAAAAATGTAAAAGCCATTCTTAGCTCATGGGTTGTACAAGAACAGGCAGCAGGCTGGATTTGGCCAAGGACCTTAGTTTGCCCACTCTGTTCTAGAGCAGTGTTTCTGGCAGAGTGTAAAGAAGGGATTGGAGTTAACTTGGAGGCAAGAGGCCCAGCCATGAGCTCTAGGGAGTGATCCAAGTGAAAGATGAGGGTGGCATGGGTTGGTGCTGCAAAGGGCAGAGATTCAGGAGATTGGATAGGAAGCTCGGGGACAGTGGGGAGCTAACACCCTTCGGATCACTAAAGGGACCCCAGACTTCCTCAGCAAGGGGAAGCTGCTTCTCATAGGTTTGGTGGATTCTCCACTGAGCGGCAGCCTGGGACAAGACTACGTGAGTGTGGTCTAAAGGGAGCCATTCATGGAGGAATCCCATGGGCACCACAAGCCCATACTATTGCTCCCTGAGCATTTAGCACCCCGTCCCCTTCCAACCCTTCCCTCTTCTTCAGCAGGAGATTCTTTATGGGGCCAGAGCTTTGTTCAGAGACCCAAGTTCTTATCTCTGGAATTCCCTCTGGCTTGTCCAGCAGGGCTGGCTCCTTTCAACAGTGGTGCCTATCTGAGGTGCAGTGGGAGGTTGTATTCAGGCTTGGAGATGAAAGCAGCCCTCCTGAATGCAGGGTCTGTGTGAAGCAGCTCTGGATCCTGTCCTGGACAGGCCGGAGAACAGACCAACAGGAGAGGAAGGAAGAATGTCAGTCTTGTAAGAGAAGTTCAAAGTCTCAAACAGTGGGTCCTGTGATTTAGGTTTGGAGGAGGGGATCCTTCCAGCGTGGTGTCAGCCTTCTTGCTTCCTGCCTGAAAGCCTGGAGACCTTGTTCTCTGAGGAGAACCTGCTGGTGTGCCTTCTCTTCTAAAATTGGGGCATGAATGCCTGGTCACCTTCACAGACCTGCCTTCCTCATCAGTCCTCTCATGTGCCCTACCATACCCATTGTGAAAGTTCTTCCTCCCAAGCTCCCTACATGGCCTTAGCACAGATATCCCAGGCAATCGCTCATGGCTTTTTAGAGCCCGCAAATCCCCAGAGAGCTCTAAGCTAGCCCAACCCTTCAGTCTACAAAGGCCTAGCCCAGAAGGGACAAGGCTCCATGGGGTCACTCTCAGCGTGAGCCAGGCTGAGACTGGAATCCAGGCCTTGGGTTTCCCAGCCTAGAACTGCCTTCAGGTCAGGAGGTGTCTGAGTCCTGAAGGAAAGGGCAACTGTCTTCCCCAAACAGAAGTTCCTTGGAGTCCTTCCCAGCAGCCCAGGCTACCCTCAGCCCCAGGCTTTATTGTGGTCAGTCTTCATAAGTCATAGCCTCCTGGGAGGCCCGGCTGCATATAACCCAGCTAAACTAGGATGCCTGATTGGCTGCCTCAACTCATTCTGTGAACCCTGGGCAGTTTGCTTCCAGTGTCTGGGCATTGGTTTCCCCATCTGTCAGGTCAGTAATAGTTCCTGCCCGTGTGCTGTCCCAAGCCATTGGAAGTGCAGTGGGTAGACAGGATCTGAGAGGCTGGGAGAGTCTCCCAGTGTCATGTGGCATCTTAGCACAGTCAAGCCTCCAGCCCATCCCAGGACCATCTCAGAGGATAGCTCACTTGGGGAAAGGAACAGAGCAGTTGTGAAGCTGCTCTGGCAAGGGCTGGGGCTTTCAGTCACCTCCCCGCTTTCGGTCACCCCAGGCTTGATGCAAGGGTGAGGGAGTCCAAAATACTCATGCACCCAAAATTTGCCAAGAATCTCTTCTGATAGTAGGTAACAGCTTTTGAGCACTTACTATGCACCAAGCACTGTGCTCATCTATTCCTCAAAGACCCTTGAAGTATGTATTTTTTTTTAATTTTTTAAAATATTTTATTTGTCAGAGAGAACACAAGCAGGGAGAGCGACAGGCAGAGGGAAAAGCAGGCTCCTCGCCGAGCAAGGAGGCCAGTGTGGGACTCGATCCCAGGACCCTGTGATCATGACCTAAGCCGAAGGCAGCCGCTTAACCAACTGAGCCACCAAGGCGTCCATATATATATATATATATATATTAAAGATCCATTTATTTATTTTAGAGAGAAAGTACGCGTGCAAGTGTGGGGAGGGGGAGAGAGAGACTCTCAAGCAGACTTCCCACTGAGTGCGGAGCCCAACACAGAGCTTGATCCAGCGGCATTGAGATCACGATCTAAGCCGAAACCGAAAGTTATATGCTCAACCAATGGCGTCACCCAGGTACCCCTGAAGTATATATTACTATCTCCATTTTACCAATGGGAAACTAAAGGTTAGGTCACTTGCCCAAGACCATTCTGAGTAATTGGGGATCTGAAATTCCTGTAAGGCCAGACTCCAAAACCTATGTCCTCCACTACACACAGACAACAGGGACAGCTCACACAGTTTATCTTGGAGTTGCTGGGACTGCATTGTCTGGCAGGTCAGGATAGGTGGGATGGAAGTTTATACTGTGTCCTAATGTAGAGAACACCAGCAACCCCCAGAAGATGCGACTTTTCCTAGAATGGCCACTAGGGGGAAGTATGTATCCCCAAAACAGGAGCCTGGGAAGGAGTGGGGTAGTGCTTCCACTTTGCCTCAAAAAAGCTCTTACTTAGAACTTTTTAGTAGAGTTTATAACCAGGATCTTTAAAAATTATCACCTCTCCATTTTGTTTTCTTAAAAATACTGTTTTGTTTGTTGACATAAACAGTGTAAGCACATGGGGAAAAAACATAAGTCACGCAGATATCTGAAGCAAGAATATCCCAGGCAGAGGGAACAGCCATTGCAAAGTCTCAACGGTGAAAACATGCCATGTACCTTCGAAGGAACAGCAAAGCCATCCAGCTACAGGGGAATAAATAGGGAGAGAACAGCAGGGGCTTGGAGGCCATTGGAAGACTTAGGGCAGAGGAGTGAAGGTTATGATTTGGCTTATTTTTTTAAAGGAACACTCCAGCTGATGTATTGAGACTAGACTATAGGGGCAAGTCAGAGCAAAAAGGCTGGAAGATGATCAGAAGACCACTTCTGTAATCCAAGAGAGGTGAGAGTGGCTCAAACTCTGGTGATGGTGGTGGGGTGATGAGAAATGGTTGGTTTCTAGATAATTTTGCAGGTAATACCTATAGGGTTTGCTAACAGCTGGGATGTGGGTGGGGTGTGAGAGAGAATGGAGTCAGGGACGACTTCAAAGATTTTGGCCTGAGCGATGGGAAAAGAGTGTGGGAGGAGCAGGCTTGAGGGATGAAAATCTGTCCAGTGGGCGGTTGTACATGGGAGTCTAAAGTCTGGAAACAGGATTGGACAGGAGATCTAATTTGGGGAGCTTTTGGCATGTAATGGTATTTACAGGCTGGTAAGGTCACGTTGGGAAGGAGGGTGAAAGAGAAGAGGTCCAAGGACTGTGCCCTGGATACTCCATCATCTAGAGGGTGGGGAGCTGAGGACAGGGCAGGAGTCAGACATTTCCAGAGCCGGAGCTGGGGGTTGAAGTTGGACTCAGTGCTACAGGGAAGTCCTGTGTGGTGGGGGTCTCTGGAGTTGTCCTCCTTGTTGCCTAGGAGAGTCTGGGCTTCTCTTGCTTGCCCTGACCCATCAGAACCTTTGAGAGAAGGGACTGGCCCCATGGTACAAGTCAGTTAAGGCACCAGTGTATTTGGGTTCCTGGGGCCAGGAGAGATCATGGGGCTTGGCTGCCTCCTCCCCTTTAGCCATCTCTTAAACACGGGTGCTCCCTAGGACTCCATCGTGTCTCCCTGGGCCACCTCATCCATCTGCAAGCCTTCACATGCCACTCTGGGCTTAAAAGCTCTATCTCTAGCCCAGCCTGTGTCTATCCCTGGATGCCCCACAAGCACGTCCAGTTCAGCATCTCCAACCTCCAAACTGTCTCCTGGTATATCCACTATCTTCCAGTCTCCCCTACCCCCGCACTGAGTCTCCGTTAGGAGTTCATCTTCTCCCTAATGTCCTTGACCTGGGGCCAGAGGCCAGAATAGAGGTGGGGGTTCTGGGGCAATGGGGAGGACAGGAACACACTCTTGCTGGCCCTGGCTGGGCTGTGACCCCCATCTGAGGAATCCTTATCAGCCAATGGGAATTTGGTTGGGTTCCTGGAGGACTCAAAGTCTCAGTCCTAGATTTATGGCCTCCTCTGTGTGCCTGGGTGTACCTGGCTCTGAGCTGTGTGTCTTCTCTCTCTGCCCCGACCCAGCCTATGAACCTCCAGCCGCCCTCATCAAGACCCCCCACTGGTCCCATAGCATGAGCATCCCCTCCAGAAGCCCCTGGACACACCCTCCAGCACCCACCTACCGTCTTGACTCCTGAGCACAGACATGGGGGAGACCATGACCTCTGGCAAACTCTTCCTCACCTTGCTTCATCACAGCAAAATGCCAATGGCAAACCTGAAACCTGAAGCGCCTCACTCTTCTGAGCCTCATCATCCGCATTTTACAGATGAGGAAACTAAGGCCCAGAGAGGTTCAAAAACATGCCAAAGCTCAGTGGAGGGCACTTGAGTGTTTGGGGTTATTTGTTCATTAGGGGTCTTTGTTTCTCTGGTGTTTCATTATTTTAACTGTACCTGTATGTTACATATGCAAGTTTATGGGATGTATTTCACAATTTAGAGATCAAACAAACAAAAAAACTAGCCAAGGCCATATTGGTAAGGACTGGAATCCCTACTGTCTACCCCTTACCAAGCCAATCTCCCCAGGCCTCAGCTTCCTTGGATGTAAGATGGGCATGATGATGTGAGGACCACAGGAGGGTGTAGAGTGGTAACAGCAAACACACTGCCCACATGCCAGACAGAGCACATTTTCTCTTCCCAGCAGCCTTGTGAGGTGGGAGCTATTATTATCCTGTCTTATCTAAAGTCATCCGGCTAGTGAGTGGTAGAGCCAGCATTTGCATCTAGCCTGGCTGCCCTCTTTGTAGTCTCAAGGGCCACAGTAGGGCCCTGCGGCACCCAGGAGAGCGGGGTCATACCTCTTTTCCACTTCAGGGTCAGCACAGAGGTAGATGCATAGCCACTATTAGGCTGCACAGCTGTGAGGGCTTACAGCCTCCTCCCGCTGAGGGCATCAACACCCCAGCCTGGCCCAAGATGGCTGCTCCCATCTCCCTGGGCTGTAGGACCCCATCTGAGGGAGGAGACAGACTAGCCAGACCAAAGTGCTGCCTGTGGGTGCCTGTCCCTTGGAGGCCCTGAGTGGGAGTGGGAGAGCAGGCAAGGACAGGGAGTGAGGGGCTCTCCCTAAGCCAGGACTACCAGGCTGAGGACCAGACCTTTATCTGCAAAGCCCTGGAGTGGCCTGGCCTGGGGCTGGGAGTTTTTCCTCCCCTATCCTGTCCCCGTTTCAACCACAGCCTTAGTTGGGGTTGGGGGAAGGGAAGTGAGGTCATGACATGAAACTGCAAAGTACTGGAAGAAGTCAGAGCTGAGGGGCTCCCCTCAGACACCAACAAATCCAAGCCTCAATGCACAGGCAGGGAAACTGAGACCCAGAGAGGGGAGGGGTTCTGTCCAGGTCACACAGCCAGTCTGTGTTGGGCCAGGGCCTGGAAGAATGAAAGCAGAGACAGGAATTCCATGACTCATATCCCAGCCTGGCTCCCAGAGCTAAACAGATGTGTCTCCTGGATCCAGCCAGGGTGTGGTTACAGGAGAGACTGTGCATGCACGTGCTTGTGTGTGTGACAGACAGACAGACAGCAGAGCTAGAAGCCAGGGACCCACAAGGCGCTGTGACGCCCACCCCACCCCATCCAACTTCTTTCCTTCCTTCCCTCCTGCCAACTGCCTGCCTGCAGTGAGACCTGCCTTCTCTCTTCCAGAGACCTCCCTTACCTCTGCCTCAGGCCTTGGCCTTGCCTCTCCCCTGGGCCTGGTCTCAGTTCACCTTAACTTACTTGCCTGACCTCTTCTTCCACTCTTCCCTCCCTTTGTCCATTCCAACAGTGGCCCCTGCACACTCCCACCTGAGGGCCATTAAGCGGCTGTTCCCACAGCCTGGCTTGCTCCTCTCCCAGGTGTCCACGTGGCTCACTCCCTCACCATTCAGGTCTTTATGCAAAGTCACCTTCTCAGTGAGGTCTTTGGTCTTTACAGCCCCACATACTTCCTATCCCTCTTTCCTGCTTTTCCTCCTTAGTATGTATAACTAACGCACTGTGTGTTTTGCACAGAATGTCAGTTCTATGAGAACAAGAACTTCAACTTCTTTTTTGTGCCTATATTCCCTGCACCAAAATGTTGTCTGGCATGTTGTAGAATTTCAACCAACTTCTGCCAAGAGAATGAAAGGGGTCTGTACACAGAAACACTCTGTGACCATGGTCAGGGCTCATCTGAGCCTGACATTGGGATCAGAATCTACAGGGTGTTATGGGCAATGGGCCTAGAGCGTGTCTGTGGCAGAGCAGTAGCCAGCAGGCAGGTTCTGGATGGACCCACTGCCCTCCCTCCAAGGCCACCTCCCATGGACATGAGGGGGACAGAAAGCTAAAGAGGTCAACAAGGGGGATAGGAGAGGAGGAGCCAGAACCCTGGGGCCCATATACACCTCTCCCACCTGTAACTGAGGCCCTAGCGTCACTCTGCTCTGGAATGTCAGGAATGGGAAAGGCCACCCTCCTTGTGTTCACCAGGCCACTGAGGCTGAGAGAGAGGAAGAGGCTTGTCCAGGGTCACAGAGGGAGGCAGCTGGCTGGGACTTCCAGCTGTGGACCCTTCCCTCATCACTCCCAGGCCTGGTTCTCTGGCTCAGCTCCTCCCACTGTGAGATGTCAGACATACTCAAGCCTCTCCCCTTCGTCCCTGGACCCCCGTCATTAGCCCATTCCATATCTTTCACTTCCCATCACCTGTACTCATGCTGTGGCTATTTCTTCATCATCTTTTAAAATAGAGGATACCTATAAATGAATATATATCAGTTATATGTTATAAAGCACAATCTTTTAACAAACCCGTAAACTGACCTCCAACCCAGAACTAGAAAACTAATAGTTTACACTGCTCCATGTTCTTCCCCTCTCTCATCTCCCATTTCCGTCTCCCTGGAGGAACCATCCCTTCTTTTTTTTTTTTTTTTAAGATTTTATTTTTATTTTTATTTTTTTAAGATTTTATTTAAGTAATCTCTACACCCAATGTGGGGCTTAAACTCACACCTCCAAGATTAAGAATCACGCACTCCACCAACTGAGCCAGCCAGGCACCCACATCCCTTCTTTTTTTTAAGCAGTTTTGTCCAGGGATGCCTGGGTGGCTCGGTGGGTTGGGCGTCTGCCTTGGCTCAGGTCATGATCCCAGGGTCCTGGGATTGAGTCCTGCATCGGGATCCTTGCTCAGAGGGGAGCCTGCTTCTCCCTCTGCCTCTCCCCTCGCTCATGCTCACTTGCCCTCACAAAAATAAATAAATAAAATCTTTAAAAAAATTAAGTAGTGTTATCACATATGTATACCCAAAGAATAAATTCTCTTTTGCTTGTTTTTCAATGATAGTACTGGTGTCCTACTGTATCCAGTCTACTGCATTGGTGTTTATGCCTCCACACTTTTTCCATGTTGTTACAGGAAGCTGTTGTGCCTAGTTTCCGCTGGTGTATCATGTCCTGGTGTATGTGACTGTACGGCAAGGTAAGTATCTGCTCCCCTACTGATGGACATTGTCTTTGTTTCCAGGGCCCCGTGATCACCCACCTTGCACCCCTCCTGGGTCAGGTGCCCACTCCACACCTCCCAACCATGCTCCCAGCTGTGCTTGCAGGACACTGGTCACTGACCCTCCTTTCACTATCCCACGGCCCCCATGATGTCCACACAAGCATGACTTCCCCAATCTCTGTCTTCAACTCTCTTCTGATCTCCAGACCATATAAAAAGCATAGTTGTTTATTGTGCACTTACTCTGTGCCAAGCACTATTCTCAGCATTGTACATGTTTTATTTCATTGAATATTCACAGTGACACAAATGATAGGTAATATTAGACCCATTTTACAAATGAGAAAACGGAAGCCCAGAGAGGTTGAATAACTTGCTCAAGATACACACCTCTTGGGGCGCCTGGGTGGCACAGTGGTTAAGCATCTGCCTTCAGCTCAGGGCGTGTTCCCGGCATTCTGGGATCGAGCCCCACATCAGGCTCCTCTGCTATGAGCCTGCTTCTTCCTCTCCCACTCCCCCTGCTTGTGTTCCCTCTCTCGCTGGCTGTCTCTATCTTAAAAAAAAAAAAAAAAAAGATACACACCTCTTGCCCCCAAGTCCCATAGGCAACTCAAACTCAACATGCCCACGATATAATTTATCTTCCTCTCCAAACCAGTTTGTCTCCATGTACACTCTCAGGGGGCACATCTCCAGTGCCCCAGGCCCAAGCCAAAAACTGAAGTCAGCCTGACCCCTGCTGCATCCTACCTACTCCTCCCAATTCAAGCCCAAGTCCTGTGGGCTTTACCTCCTCCATATCTAGTGAATCCCCTTTCTCCCATCTGCTGCTCCTCTTGGATGATTGCCTCTCACCATACTCCCTTGCAGGTTCCAATCTCCCCCCTTCCCAGCAACTTGCACACTGCAGCTCAGGCAGGCTTGCTAAATCTCATCTCACCATGTCCCCACCTCCAGAAGAAAGCCCACCTCCTCATCACCATCTCCTCAAACTGCAAAGTGCAGCAACCAATCCCAGAAAGGACAACCTTTGTCTTCCACTCTGCTCTTCCTCCTCCTCTGGGAAGCCATCCCTGGCCTCCGCCCCGTGGCTGGGCAGTGAGCCCTCTCTGAGCCCCACAGCCCCTCTCTGACACTTCGCTCCTTCCCCATGATTACCCATCCTCATTAGACTGGGCTCCTCGAAGGCAGAGACCCAGCCTCATCCACTTCAACAGCTTCAGTGCCCAGGCAGGGCCTGCACACAAGAGGTTCTCAATAATTGTTGAAAGGCTGAATACACAAACAATGACAGGAACCATGGGTGATGCTGCCTCTGAGTCCCAGAAAGCAGGGTAATTCCTGCTTGATCCCAGAGTGGGTGGGGATGCTGGCTGCCCCACCTCCACCCAACCTCTGTGCCTATCCCCCTGAATCCCATGAAGCCATTTCCTGTCTCTGTACCTTTTGGAAGAACTTCCTTCTCTGCATCTTCCTTCTGACTCCGAAATTCCTTAGTGTGGGAGAGTTCTGGCACCAGTATAAGAAAGGAATCCAACCCTTTACCTATTTTCAGTCTACATTAGGCGTTTTCACAGTGGGGGTGATTTTGCCTCCAAGGGCAAGAACATTGATTCTTGGAAGGGGAAGATGAAAAAATCTTACTCTATTTTGTATAAAGAAAAGATATATATACACAATACTTAAACAGATATATAGTACATCTGTGGTACTAAAATATCATGTGATTAAGAAAGAAAATGTCTAAAGGGCTTCTGAGGGGAGCAATAATGAAAAAAAAAAAAAAAAGCTTGAGAAACTCTGATCTACATGCTTGGGCCTTGCTTTGTCTGGTCCAAGGACCAGCCAGAACTGAGGGAGAGTCTAGAGTCCCATCCCAGGGTAGCTCAAGGTATCCCCAGAGCTTACACCCAGCTAGCTGTTGTCCTTTCCCCAAAACCATCCCTTCCCTACCCTATGCCTGAAAGTCCACCATTCTGTGTCTGGCATCCTTTAATCTCCTTTTCCTACTGAGGCCATAGTTCGGTTCTTCCCCCATTCCCACCGGGGGCACCCCAGTTCCCAAGGCTGGAAGGATTTAGAGACCTCTCAGATCTGTGCTCCAGCCTTGGGCTTCTGCATAACCCTGGAAGAATCCAGGAGGGAAGCCCAACCACAGGAGGCACCCAGGAAGTGGGGGTGCCACTGTGTTGGACAAGGTTTTCTTTATTGGAGTGGGGGGATAGGGTCACAAATAATCTTTCTTAGAAGTGCTCTAGGTGGATGGGGTCACTTAAGGGTGGGACAGTTCTGACTGAAGGTCTGTTGATGGGAGACACAGAGACAGGGGTGATGGAAGAGGTCACGGGTGGGTTTGGCATGGTCTTGGACAACACAGGTATTCTGCGGTCTTCATACATCATGGAGTCCTCCAGTATCTGGGGCCTCCGTGCGATGGTGGAGCCAATGAAGACCAAGTAGATGATGCCACCTAAGTAGGCACCTAGGAACGGCGCCACCACTGGCACCCACCACCAGTCCCGGGCCCTGCAGGCAAGAGGCAGAGGCCTGCTGAGGGGGCTGATGCCCAGCACAGTACCCACATCCACTCAGGCTGAGACAGAGAGTAGGGCCTGAAAGTAGAGGAATGACCCCCAGTCTAGCGTAAGAGTTGCCCCTGAGCCAGCCCTAGTCAGCTTCAGCCTGATTAAGGGACAGGGCTGGTCTGGGGCAGGATTAACATTTGGTCCAAGAGCAGAATCCGCATCGGTGCTGATCTGGGGCAAAGGAAGGAAGGGACCCATACCTGTCTTCCCAGGCCACCTGGGAGCTGGGCAGAACTCTCCTGTGCTGCTCCTCATATCACTCCCCACCCCTCTGCATGCAGGGCACCCACAGAAAGCTTGCAGGAATGGGCTGGGCAGGGCAGGGCAGTACCTGAAGACCTGTACACCCCAGCCAGCAATGTAAGTGAAGAAGCGGGGAGGCAGGTCCCGGGATGGGTTCATGGCATATCCTGTGTTCATGCCCAGGGACACTCCAATGACAATAATGAGGATGCCAATCACCAGGGCCTGCGTCCCTTGCAGTGCTGGGTTGTTCTCCTTGTCCGTGATGGCGAAGAGACATAGCTGGAGCATCCCTGTCACTAGCACCTGGGGAGCAGACACAATGGCAGCCCCCTGGGGCCCCTAGCCAAACCACAGAGTTTCAGCATGCCCCCAGCCCCAACTCCCCAGCACAGACCCCATCCAGAGTTCTTGTCCTTTCGACTGTGAGGGCTGCCTGCTAGGTGGGGAGGGTTGGAGGAAGGGAACCCACACTGGACCACTGACCTCATCCAGGAAGCCCCTCCACAACGTTGAGTGGTCAGGTAGGTAGGTGGCAAAAATGCTAGCGGTGGCTAGGGGACCAGTCACTGTCAGATGTCCGCCCGAAAATTCAATAATGGCTGCTGTGGAGATACAGACTGAGTGTGAACCTGCCACCAGCTAAACCCCACTGGAGTCCCAGGATTAAGGCTGTAGGTTCCAGGAGTGGGGAGCTCCTCCAAGGCTTTCTCTCCCAGATGTTTTCACAAACCAGGATACTGGGGTTGGATCTGCCCATTTTTCAGAGGATGAGGCTGAGGCCAGAGATGGACAACCCAGGGCAGGACACTCACAATAGAAGAGGCAGTAGATGGTGGCAGCAGCCAGGAAGGAACCCAGAAACTGACCCAGGACATACACAGGAAACTTCTTCCAGGACATGCGGCCTAGTGCACAGTTGGTGAAGGTCAAGGCCGCATTCATGTGGGCCCCTGTGGGGAGGGGTAGAAATGTCAGAGGTGTGAGATCAGAGACAAACAATAATAACAAACAATATGAGAGTGGGGTGGGTGGCTCAGTCGGTTAAGCATCTGCCTTTGGCTCAGGTCATGATCCCAGGGGTCCTGGGACCAAGCCCTGCATCGGGCTCCCTGCTCAGCGGTGAGTCTGCTTCTCCCTCTCCCTCTGCCCTTCCCCCTGCGCATGCTCGCTCTCTCTCTCTCTCTCTCTGACAAATAGATAAATAAAATCTTTAAAAATAATAATAAAATAAAATCTTTAAAAATAATCTTTAAAATATTTTTTAAAATAATAAAAGAGCAACAATAACAATAATAATAACAGCTAGTATTTATGGAGTGGATTCATTTAATCCTCACAAGAACCCTATGAGGCAAGGACCACCATCTCCATTTCACCATTAAGGAAAGTGAGAGACAGAGAAGTTAAATAACCTGCCTAAGTTGATCCAGCTAGTAAAAATGGGGGGCCCAGGAGAGCTTATGAAGATTCCGAGCAGAGAGGGTCAGGAGAAAGGCGTTCAGGGTGTTCTCCCTCCCCCGGGGCCAGTGAGGACTGGGTTCAGATGGACTGGAGGAAGGGCTGGCTGGAGGTAGGCAGGAAGAGCCTGCAGGGGACACCTGGCCTTGCTGATCTGATGGGGCCCCGGGCTCACTCACCGGAGATGTTCCCTGCCATGTGCACTCCCATGGTGACTCCGAAGCCAAAACCCAAGTTGACACCGAGGAAGCTCCCAAATTTACCTCCTAGAACCATATGGGCCACGGAGCCGAGGCCAAACACCTGCAAGGGAGGGCCTCTGAAGGGACCACCTGCACAGAAGCCCCGACCTCATAGAAGGGCTCAGGCTCAGATTGGGCTCCTCACCCCTATGTCCCAGGCCACCATGCATTGCCCTGGAAGACCCTGTGCCATGCCCTCTTCCTCCACAGGTTTTCCTCCCTGACTTCTCTTTATGATGTGACCAGCAAAAGTTGGCTGGGGCTGTACAAGGAGCTTGGAGGGAAGTGGCAATGTCAGGGGCTCTTAAGGACACATCCCCCAGACCCCAAGCCCACCTAACATTCAGGGTAGGGGGCAGTGCTTCAAGGAGGGCATGGCTGGTGTGGATTGAACCCCTCAGAGTATCTTACACTTCAATCCAACTTGCAGGAAAGTTCTTCAAGGGATCTCCAAACCTCTGGCCTGGACTCTGCCAGAACCCCATTCCCTACTCACACAGCAGCCCTGGAAACCCAGGGGGTTCTACTCCCCTTGCCTTCAGCAACATTCCCATCGCCTTCAGGTGTCATTTCTGAGCTTCTTGCCCTTGCCCATCTGTAACTGCTGGATCACCTCAGAAGATACCCCCCATTGGCCCCCTTCACAGGGAGATTAGAGGCCTGAAGCTAGGCCCTCATTCAACCTCCTGCAGCTCCCACCTAAATCTGTACCTGCCTTCCCCTTCAGCTCTGGTTCCCGTGCCCGGCCTCTGTATCCCTCTGCAGTCATTTCCCTCTTGCCTGTATCTTCCACCCTCCCCTTGACAGCTCCCACAGACTCAGGTCTCTTCCTTCCTGCCATGGACCCCTGGACACCCCCTCCCTGTGGGGGCTAAGCTCTAGGAAGGAACACACTGGCTGGCTCCTCGATCCCTTCCCTAGCTCTCCCTCTTCAATCTGGCTCCTGCTTCCACATGTCACAGACACCAAAGCTCTCCCCAAGGACTCCAGCCTCCTGATATCCTCATGGTCCCTCAGACATTGTCTTACTTGACTTTGCTAACTTTGACCTTCTTAACCACTCTGTGCTTCTGGAAAGTCCCTCCTCTTTGGCCTCCACATCTCTGTCTCTCCTGGTTTCCTCTTACCTCCACAGCCTCCCTCTCTAAAGTTCCTTCCCACATTCTTCTTCCTTCCTTCATCTGCCTCATGAATATGGATGACCCCAGGGCTCTATCCTTAGCCCCTTTCACATCTCTTCCCAGTCACTCTTTTTTTTTTTTTTTTTTTTTTTTAGGATTTTTACTTATTTATTTGACAGTGAGAGACACAGCGAGAGAGGGAACACAAGCAGGGGGGATGGGAAAGGGAGAAGCAGGCTTACCACTGAGCATGGAGCCCAATGTGGGGCTTGATCCCAGGCCCCTGGGATCATGACCTGAGCCTAAGGCAGCCGATTAAGGACTGAGCCACCCAGGCGACCCCCCCCCCTCACTCTTCCTGGGCCTTCTTACCAGGTCTGTGGCTTTAGATACGCCCGATGCACTAAAATTCCCAAAACCTCCATCTAGGAGCTAAATCTCTATCTTCAAATACCTACTGGGAGTCTGGATTTTTCAAAGGCATCTATGGGCTTTTCAAAGGTTCTATGTTGAAAGCTCACCATCTCTCAGAAAATGTGATCCTCATCCTATATTCCCCATTGCAGTTGGCCAAGCCAGAAACTTAGATGTCACAAATGAGAACTTCCTCTCCCTCATCCCCCACACCCAGTCAGCTCTGCCTGCATTCTATCCAGATCTTACCCAGACTCCTCCTTGCAGACAGAGTGACCTTTCTAACAGAAAAATGTGATTGTGTCTGCCCCTTGTTCAAACATTTACTGGCTCCCCTCCATTTCTAGGATAAAGTCCAAACTCAGTAGGCCACATTTAAGACCCTGTATAATTGTATCCCTTCTGCCTTTCTCAGTTTCATATCTGCTCCAGTGTTCTCTATGTTCAGCAATAGTATTACTACTAAACCATAATAACCACTTATTGATCACTTATTGTATGTCAGGCACTTGTAAGCAAGTTATATCTATCACCTCCTTTAACCTTTACACCACACCAACTTTGGTGTTAGGCGCTCTTATTCTCCCCATTTGACAGATTGTTAACCAAGTCCTAGAGAAGTTGACCGGTTTGTCCAAAGGACACAGCCTGCATGGAGTGAGCCAGGATTGGAATCTAGGCCGTCAGCTGTGCCAAACAGCCTCAACACCAAACCACCACACTGCTCCCTGAATGCCTTGTTTTCTAATGCTTCTGTGGTTTTGCGTGTGCTGTTCCCTCTGTCTGGAATACGAGCTCAAAGATTCTGAAAAATCGATACTCTACTTTAAAGCCACACTCGGATGGCACCTCCTTTGAAAATTCCATGCGCTTTAGATACGCTGTCTCTCAGGGACCTATGGGTATCGAGGCTGCTGGAAATGGAAGTCTAGATTCATCCTGCAATATGATGGCCACTAGCCACATGCAGCTATTAAGTACTTGAAATGTGGCCAGTCCAAATTGAGACCTGCTCTAAGTGGAAATACATACCAGATTTCAAAGACTTAGTAGGAGAAAGAGAATGTAGGATATCTTATTAAAATTTTATATTGATTACATGTTGAACTGGCAATATTTTGGCTATATGGATTAAATGCAATAATTATTCAAATTAAGTTCACTTGTTGCTTTTTACCTCTTTAATGTGGCTACTAGAAAATTTTAAATTACGTATGTGGCTCATATTATATTTCCCTTGCACAGCTCTGTTCTAATGTTTTCGAAAAAGAAAGCCTGGAGAATTGTGGACATGGGAGCTATAGCTGGAGCCGTCAGGGAGGATGAAGCTGAGAGGACGGATGGCTGCAGGCTGCCCCGTGTGGGTTGGTGTTAGAAACCCCGGCTGGAGCATATGTTGAAATGGGAGAGGAACAAAGGGAGAATGTGCCCTGGACACCAGAGAGAAGCAGAATTTCCCAGGAGGGTGTGGTCCCCACGGTCACATGCAGCCTCCTAGGAGGTCAAGGGCATGAAGGCCTGAAAACAACCCTTTGGATGTGACAATCTAGCAGTCCTTAGTAATGTGGTGAGCACTGCGTCATCAGGCCATGGAAACAGAAACCAGTTCCAGAAATTGAGAGGTAAGTAGGTGGTGAAGTAGAGTTGAAGAGTACCAGTGCAGACATCTCTTTGAGAACCTGCCTGAGAAGGGACAGAGAGAGAGAGTGCTCATCGAAGGGGCTCACAGGGGGAAAGGAGGAATGTTTTGTATTGTGTCAGTTTAAGTAGAGAGACATCAGTGTGGTGAGGTTGAGAGAGGGAGAGGCTCTCCCTCAGGATGGAACGAAGTACCTGAGTAGACTGGAGTGTGGGACTGGCACAGGAGTGGAGGGTCCTCCATGAAGGAGGGGCCCCGCCCTAGCCAAAGGGGGCACACATGGACGCACAGGTAAGTGGAGTCTGGTGCTGCAGGGACAGGTGGGTGAGGAGCCAGACACAGGAAGCCTGCCTGATGGTTTTCTCTGTCAAGCTAGAAATCAAGTCATTTGCTGATTTAAAAAAGGGGGGGGAGAGAGAGAGTACAGAGCAGCCTTGGGAAAGTCTGAGAACAAGTGGAATAGTCTGGATAAGGTAGGGGAGAGGCAGCTGAGCAGGGCCATGTAGGTCCCCCAAGGGCTCCAGGACAGGTGCGGGGGAGCCCAGAGGCAGGCGGGCTTAGAGCCAAGGGTAGGATAAGGCAGGAGAAGACAGGAACAGATGGGGCATGGGGGTGGGCAGTGAGGCCAGGACGGGCTGACAGGCGTGGGGAGGGTCAGGAGGTGCAGGGGCTGGAGCATGCATGGAGGGTCGGAAGGCCGAGGGTCCACATTTCCAAGTGGGAGCTCAAAACCATTTGCTAAAAATAATGAATGAGTGACCAAACACATGATCTCCCGTGTCAAGGTTGCCAACTGGCAGCCCATGGGCCAGTCTATCCGGAACACAGGTTTTGTTTGGGTAACTTGGTTTTGACAACCAGAGGTTTCAGCCTCTCTTAAAAAATCCGAAGCTTGGGTAAGGCTGCATTCCGCCCTGCCTGGCAGCAGTCCACTGGGGTGGTGGAGAGATGCCTTTGCACAGGCTGGCACTCCGCGGTTAGCCACAGCCCCACCACTCAGTTCACTCTCTGGCCCCCATAGCGTGTAAGTTTGCAACTCCTCCTTTGACAGCGGCTTTTCCAGAGCCCTAATGGCCCAGCCCCTCCTCTCCATGGTCAGTGAATGTGGCCCAGCCCATTCGAGTCCCCATAGTCACAAGGCCAGTCCTGAGCACAGCACCCCAGGAGGCTGGAGAGTAGAACAGTCCACTTCCCTCATCCTGGCTGCAGTAAACGGGGCCCAAGGTCACACTAGTTCTTCTGGCAAAACCTTTGCCCTGATGACTCACTGAGCTTCCTATAACTGAAAAAGCACCCCCACTTCTTGGCACAGGCCCAACAACTGAAAATAACGACACAATGTCCTATATGAGCTTAAACCTCTCAGAGTTCTTTTATAAGTGTTATTTCCCTTCCATCCTCACAGGAAATCTGCCTGGCAAATGTTTCTGCTCCTATTCTACAGATGGGGAAATTGAGGCCCAGAGACTACCAAAAGCCTGAAAGTAAGGGTCTTACCTCAGGTAGGAGAGAATTAACAGTGTTGTAAATCCTGCTGTGCTAAGCTAAGGGACAGAGAGTATAGACACTAAGGGTCAAGACTGTGGTATTAGGTTGGACTAGGTTTAATTTTGACTTAAAATGTGACCTTGGACAAGTAACTTAGTCTCATGGAGGCTCAGTTTCCCTATCTGTGAAATGGGGATAATAACAGAATCTTCTCATAGGAGGAGCACCACCCTTTGCTGTGAGGATTTGAGAAGAAACTGTATGTAAGGGGCTTGGCATCATCATGCCTGGCATGCAGTAGGCGCTCAATAATCATCTCAATAAAGGGAAGAGAAACAGGGACACAGGAAGGCATCAATGCATGTGGGTGGTGCCGGCTTCTCCTAAGAGCTCTCTGAGGAGGCACCCTCCTTCCTCCATGGTTCCAAGGTTTAACAGCTCTCATGAGGCTGGAATGTTGTCATAAATGAATGACTTCGCCCTGGATTAAGGCTGTCCAGTTGCTGTCCTCAGAGCTCAGGCATCAAAACAGGAAGGCAGGTATTGAGGAAAGGGAAGAGGGCAGGAGGCAGGGAGGAGAGGGCAGTTGAGATCACTTGTCATGGCAAGAGACCGGTACGTATGTCCTGCATGTGTACTGGGTGTCTGCCGGCTCGATGTTAGTGTCACGTTTACTGACAAGGAAGCTACATTTCTAAACAGTCGAGATACTTGTAAAAGGTCGCACATTGAGAAGATAGCAGAGCCAGGACTCAAACAGCTCCACAGTCTATGAAGGTCCAATTCAACAACACGCTTAATAACTGACAAGACAGGGGTGCCTGGGTGGCTCAGACGGTTGAGCGGCCGACTCTTGGTTTCAGCGCAGGTCCTGATGTCAGGGTCGTGGGGTCGAGCCCCCATCAGGCTGGAGCTCAGGGGTGGAGTTTGCTTGAGAGATTCTCTCTCCCTCCCCCTCTGCCCCTGCCCCCTGCTCGTGTGCACGCTCTCTCTCTCTCAAATAAATAAACAAATAAATAAATAAAGTCTTAAAAAAAAATACCTGAGAAGACAGACTCAGCCATAGAGACCTGCCCAGGGCCAGCTGGTGACTCAGTGGCAGAATCAGGATTCTTAGGTCCATTGTCTCCTACACTCAGTGTCTTCTACACTTAGGTCTCCTACACTGTGGCTCAATGCACACACACTCACACACACACACACACACACACGCACACACACACACAGTTCTTCTCCCTCATGTCCACACACATAACCACATGCACTCAGGCACTCTCATACTCTCTCACCACCACTTCCTCTGACATGCTCCTGACCGTGTTTGCTTCCCTTCCCAGAGGCTGCCCCTTCTTTTCATGGACTTGGGCCCTCCATGAGAGTCAGACAGGCATGGCTACAGCTTCAGGGCAGAGGCTGGCTGCTGTAGGTGGAGAGAGGGGGAGTTTCTAAGAAACCTCACATTCCACCTGCAGTCTGCTTTCTGCCCATTGGCCAATTAAAGAGCCCTTGTCGAGGTCCCCAGTGACCTCCATGTTGCCAATCCCTACAGACCCTGGCCAGTAGTCACTTTCTGCCTTCCCACCGCTGACCACTCCCTCCTTGTGGATCCTCCCTTCTATAACAGGTCTCCCACCTCTTCTCCTCCAACCTTTCTGGCCACTCCTCCACAGGCTTCTTTGTGTGCTCTTCTTTAGGGTTCTGTCCTCAACTTATTTTTTTTCTCTCTTCCTATACACTCTTCACTGGACAGTTTTACAACCACCGTCCATATTCTGGTGAGCTCTAACTCCTTACTTCCAGTCAAGTCCCTCTCTTGAGCTCCAGACCTCTATATCCAAGCCCCAGATGACACCTCACCAGATCACACCCAAACTGACCTCACTTCTCACCCTGCAGTGGGCCCTGGGCTCCAGAATGGCCTCCTCGGCACTTACCCTCCTTTGCTGCTTGCAAAGTCTTGATTCCTCCACAACTGCCTCAAATGTGTGCTTTCTTCTCCATCCCTGGACCAGTCACCACCCTCTCTCTATCCTAGGTCAACAGCCTCCCAACTGCTTCCCCTCCCACCAATTCTGCCAGTTCGGCTGAGACTCACACTGCACCCCAAACCACCTTCTAAAATCCAAATCTGAACACGTCACTCCCCAGCTTGAAAACCTTCACTGTCTCCTCATGGCCCTCAGGATTCTCAAAGCATGAAGCTCAATGACACTTCTCTCTAATCTCCCTACTTCTAGTTTCCCTTCTCCCCACTTCCAGCCATGTCCCCTGACACCTGTGCCCCAGTCCATGGTTTTGTTCTGCCCCCACATATCATGATCTCTTTCTTTCCCAAAAAGACAGTGAGAAAGAGAGAGCTCTCTCCTTACTTTCTTATGCTTCTCCTTCAGGATCCCAGCTCCACGGCTAGAGAATGGATAATGTGACCCAGGGGTCAGTGGTGGGGAGGGAGTCATGGATTGCCTTCACTGAGCTCCACCCTCCTGAGGTCCTGGGTTCCTGTCCCTCCCTCAGAGCCCTCCCACCCTGTGCCACCTACCCACTCACCATCATGACATATGTGCTCATGAACTCGGCCAGGAACTCTCGCACCATCTCCTTCTGCATGATTGCTTGCATCCTTGTTATGGCCGTGGGCGATGAGACCATCTTGGAGCCGCGGGTGGACCTGGAGCAGCAGCCCAAGCCCGTCCGTGGGCAGGAATGAGACTCGAGTGTACTTGCTGCCATCGGCCCTTTAACTCATGGCTGAGTTAATGGGTAACCCAGAGGTTACCCACACACACCTCCTCTTGCCCCGGGCAGCTGGTACAGCTGGGATCAGAGACAACTGAGAGCCACAGGGATGTGGAGAGGGACTGGTGCTAGATGGCCAGGCTAGGTCTCTGCTTCTTTCTGGAGGGGACTGGACCAGTGGGAAGGGCGCACTAACGAGGTCATTTTGCAGAGAAGACGGGGGGAGCCGATAAGTGCCATCTGTGATGCCAGTGAGCCTCAGAGGAGAAGCAGATGGGAGAGAGCAGGCAGAAAAGTGGAGCTCAGCTGTCCATCTGTCTGTCTGCCTGCCTATGTGCAGGAGCCAAAGCTTTGGGAACACAGGCCAGGCATCAGGTAGGACCTGTTAATAGTGAGGCGCTCTGCAAATAACACAGGGTGTGGCAGAGTCTGCTCAGGGCTCTATAAACACTGAGGTCTGAAACTTGCATCAGTTTCTGCCAGAGGGGAAAGTATCTGCAAAGCGCAGCGGGCTCCGCAGCCAGGTCGACACAAACAGACTTCTGCGTGTGAACGAATGAATAAATGAACAAATGAGAGAGAGAGAGCTGAAAGGAAAGGAGGGACTGGATCTTCCTCCTCTGTTGTCTGCTCAGTGCCTAGCACAGGGCCAAACACAGAGTAGGTGTGCAACAGATACTGTCCAATGAGTAAAAACCGGGGAATTCATCTGTCATACTCTCCACTAGATCCCCAGAACCTCCTACAGGGCTGGGCACATGGTATATGTTTGAAAAATATTTGTTTAATAAATGCATGGTTGGGTGGATAGATAGACAAAAAAATGAGTTACGGGTCCCATCATCTGTTGGGGGTGGAGTAGAGAGTTCTCTGGAGGCTAAAGAGGAGGAGGAGGGCTGCAGAACCCTGTTAAGTGTGGCCTTAGTGCTTGTTCAGACTGGTGACCCTCCCCCTGCTGAATGCCTGAAACTGACCCTTCAACTTCCTCATCCTGCCTGGGATAGCAACATCACCCCCCACCCCACCCCAGGCTTCCTGAAATTTCCCCAGCATCACAGCAGCACAGAATAAGTAGAGGGAGTAAGAAACGTAAATGAGGCATGGATAAAACACCTTCCACTTTTCTGGCTGAGATCCTATGTTTAATCTCACCCAACCTGGTCCTTGCTCTGTCCTTACCCCAGGAAAACAAAGCAAGGGCTGAGCATATGGAAAAGGGATATAGAGTTGCTGGGACAATTAACTGACTTCCATCCAGCTCTGACTCCCAAGCAGCGTCATGGGGGTGGGGGTGGGGCCATCTCCTTGCCCCTATGACCAGCCTCTCAGCCCTGAAGAAGTGCCTTGTGAGTAGCCTGAGGCAGGCAGGTACCCAAGAGGTCCTGGAAAAGTACCACAGAGGTAACGGAGAGGAGGACAGAGCAGCAAGCCAAGGACACCAAGAGAACTTTCCAACCGTGGCCCCTTCCTCCTCACCACAGAGCAGACAGGACACAGTAAGCAACAAATAACCACCAACCAGCCACCGACCCAGAGATTTATCAAATGCCTACTGTGATCAAGCACTGTAGTAAAGAACATTGTCATGATCCCTGCTCTCAGGAAGAAAAACAATGAAGTAATCGCTATGAAGTGTGAGGAGTGTTGCCACAGGTGAAAGGTGGGCATCACTGGATTGCAGAGAGGAAACAACCTTGAGCAGGGGGTGGGAGAGTCTCCCACAGGAGAGGAGACAGGTTGAAAATGGAAGGCTGGCCACATGAATGAGCATCAGGGGAGGCAGGGGAAAGTTCAGGGCATTGGAATGGCATGGTAGGGGCTTGCCGCTAAGACAGTACGGGATGTGTAGACGAACCCCCCAAGGATGGGCTAGCCAAAGAGAGGAGAGAAAGTAGTGCGAGGTGGGCAGAGAGGGGCACAGGGCCAGATGGCAGAAGGCCTCAGGGCCCATGTTAGGGAGTCTGAATTCAACCCAAAGGGCTGGGCGGGGGTGGGGGGGAGTATTCAGTGAAGGATTTAACCAGGGGCACTGCCTCCTCTATGGAACCTAAGATGAGGGAGCAGGAGTGGGGTGTGGGAAGCAATCAGGAAGCTTCTGCCACAGACAGCCTGAGCGGTGATGGCAGCCTGAGCCAGGAAGATGCCATGGAGATGGCTAGGAAACAGTCAAAATGACACACTTGTGTTTGATTAAGGAGGAAAATGGAGAGGGAAGGGTCAGTGATGACCTCAGGTTCAGGCAGAGCAGCAGAATGACAAGTGAGCACAGGAGAGAAGCTGCAGGCTTAGGCAGGAGCATGAGGAGTCCTTCTGGCTACGGAGTTTGAAGAGACTCCTGGACACCTAGGTGGAGATGGCCAGTAATATGGAGGCAGCTGGCCATGTCTTGTTTAGAGATACACATCTGGAGGTCATAGGTGGTCATTGGATCCTAGGCATAGATGAGATAGCTCAAGGAAAGGGTGTAGGATGAGAAAACTGGCCTAACAAGGCAAGAAGCTAATGGCAAACCTGATAATCATCTAAGTAGTATCTGCTAACCAAGGAGCTAAATAGCTAACTCACCAACCAACCCTTCAACTAACTAATTAATCTAGCAACTTGGCCAACTAAGGAGTCTCCTATTCACCAACTCATTTAATGATCTAATCAACCAACCACCTGTAAACCAGCCAGGCCTCAGTGGTACCATGTACAAACCAAGTCTCCACCCTTGGATCACTCCATCTAGTGGGTCTGATGGATAACGGCGGAGCCATCAGAGGCGAAAATCTGGTGGCGGAGGAGGGGGGGCGCGGGGAGGCATGAGGCCTGCAGAGACTTCTGAAGAGTGGGCAGGTGGTGGCCTAAAGTCCTGTGAGGGAAGAGAGTTGTGGTGGAAAGAATGGTGGGAGTGGAGCATAGTCTAGATATTTTAGGAGATGTGACTGGATACGAGGCATGGGGAGACAGAAGTGTCAAGGACAGGGTCTTGACTTCTCGCCTGAGCAATGGAGAAAGAGATCCTGGGCTGAGCTGAGACCACAGGAGGAGGAGTGGGCTTGGGGTGGGGAGGCTGTTTTCAACTGGAACTGAGTTGCCTGTGGGACACGAGTGGGTCTTTGGAAACAGTGCCTAAACCCCCAGAGAGAGTCCAGCAAAAAGGGGAGCCATTCATTCTCTCTATCCAGGAGTGCATAAAAATCTCTGCTCACATGGAGCTGGCAGGCAGCAATGAAATGTAATAAGCAAGTACATTTTCCTATTAGAAGGTAGTATGGGGATGCCTGGGTGGCTCAGTCGGTTAAGCAAGAGTCGGTTGACTCTTGATTAAAGCTCAGGTCATGATCTCAGGGTTGTGAGATTGAGCCCCATGTTGGGCTCCACACTGGGCATGGAGCCTGCTTAAGATTCTCCTTCTCCCCCTCCAAAGGGGGGAAAATGAAAAAAGAAAGGAAGAAAGAAAGAGAGAAAGGGAGGGACGGAGGGAGAAAGAAAGAAAGAAAGAAAGAAAGAAAGAAAGAAAGAAAGGAAGGAAGGAAGGAAGGAAGGAAGGAAGGAAGGAAGGAAGGAAAAGAAAGAAAGAAAGAAAGAAAGAAAGAAAGAAAGAAAGAAAGAAAGAAAGAAAGAAAGAAAGAAAGAAAGAAAAAACGTAGTGTGCCCTATGGGGAAAAATACAGCAAGGAAAAGGGGGTGGGGTATGATTATAAGTAGAACAGTTGGGGTAAGCCTCATTAAGAAGGTAACAGACATGAGGAGGTGAGGGAAGAGCATTTCAGGCAGAGGGAAAATCACTGAAGGATTCTGAGCATGTTTGAGGGAAAGGAAAGGAGGTCAGTGTGACTGGAGTGGGAGAGAGCAGGGATCGCATGGGGGAAGGTCAGAGAAGAAACCGGGACTAGATAGGCAGGGCCTGAGCCATTGCAAGGGCTTGGGCTTTTGTTCTTACCCCAGAGAGACCTGAGCCTGTGAGGGTGAGAGGCAGTGAGTTCCGTTCAGTTGAGCACCACCTACATAAAGGCCACTGGAACCCACTCACCAACCCCTTGGCCCTCACCCAGGTCTGAGTCTCCCATCACCCCAGGACCCAGATGGGAGAGGCCCTTCTTCTGGGCCTCCTGACCCAGTGGGGGATGGGAAGGAGGGGGGTTGGGGAGGGTCAGCTGCCATGAAGGAGAGGCTGAGAGTAGGGCAGGAAGGGCACAGGGGTGTGCTGGGGGTTGGGGGACCGGAGGCTGGAGGAGGAGAATGGGTAGGGTACTTACCGCCTCTTCCTATCTGATTGATCCATGTTCTGTCTTTGAGATTTTTAGATGCTGCAGAGCCAAAGAGAGGTCATTAGGGCTGGGGGGCACAGAACTTGGCCCCACATTTTCATCAGACCTCAGCCTCCCCAGGGAGAAGCCACAGGGACAGGTCCTGCCGGTTCCAATCTCTCGACCCAGCCAAGCTGGCAAGGAGGGGTGTGGATGTGCTTCAGCCAATGGGGAAAGGCCCTGGAGTCCCACCCCCTCTACCCTTGCTGGCCTCAGGACCCCTGGACCAGGCCCTTCATGGGTCCTCCTGACTTCCCCAGGTTGCAGCCCAGCTTTGGACAGTGGAGATGCCCACAACCTCCCCTCAGTGGCTCCAGCCTCACATATGTGGGTATTACTGTCTTTAGTCTAACCTCAAGCCCTCTGGCTGCTGACTGAAATTCTGATTTCCCAGGGCCTTCTCTGCGTGCGCGCGCACACACACACACACACACACACACACACACACACACACACAGAGTGAGGTCCTGAGAATTCATTTAGTCCATAGTTACACCTCAGAACAAAGTCCACCCTCTTACCTTTCCTGAAAATTCCCCGATGTATTCCCATTGTCCACGCAAATGACCACACAGAGGTAACCCTTGAGTTTCCCCATCCTGTAAGTTTCCCTGGTTCTCTAGCCAGATTCCCTGTAGCTGCAGCACAAGTTCACATCCCTAGCCCTGACTGCAGAACCTTGCAGGCCCCAGCCCCAGCTTCTCAGGAGGGAACTCCGGGGGAGAAATCATTCCACCTCAGCCAGCAATCAACCCATCTCTCTGATCTGCATGCCTTCTGCTTTGGTCCAGGGTCTGGTCTGCGTGCTCTCCTTGTCCCCTGGCCAGCGCTCTCCTGACAGTCCAGCCCCACACACCCTCCCAGCCTCTGCTGCGCTGCTGTTCCTCCCAATAGTCAAATTACAGGTAAGGAAACTAAAGCCCAGAGAGGGTGTAGGACATGCCTATGTCACACAGCAACTCAGGACTAAACCAGAACAAACATCCTGGCTTTCAAACTCCCAGCTGGGATTCCTTCCCCAGCTAGTCCCATGGTCATCCCTTCCCCCCAACATGGTCCCCAGGAAGTAGCACTCCGAGGCCTGGGCCGCAGGGGAGCCCTCCTGTCCCAGCCTTGCCTAGAGCCCAACTCACTCTACTGACGTGCCTTATGTTCCTCAGCACCCACCTTCGGGGCTTCTCAGTTATAGCAGGTCTTGGTCTTGTTCCTCCATGACTGTCCCAGGCTCTGGCTGCACCCCCAACTGGGACTCCACTGTCCCTGTGTCCCCAGTCTAGAGCCCACCTCTTGGCCCCCCTTGGGGTGGCCCCACACGCTGCTTTGCTCCGCTCCTCCAGGGGAGAGGTCAGTGGGGCAGGGGTTTGGCTCGTGCCACTTGGGCCAATCCAGACACACTGCCTAAAATAGCCATCCCTTCTCCTGCCAGTGGTGCCACGGAGACCAGGTTCTGAGGCAGCCCTTGTGAGGTCAGAGGTAGAGCTCAGAGTGGGTCCCAGAGGAAGGGCCTGTCCTCAAAGCCAGGTGTCCAGCCCAAAGCCAGAGGAAGGCCTCCCGGGGCCCCAGCCCTGAGGGAGGCTCTGGAGACCCTGGCTGTGGGAAGAGCTGTGCAGAATGGGGACTGGAGATGGGAAGATCTGGAGATCAATAGCCAGGTGGAGGGTTTGGGGAGGAGACCCTGGCTGTCCTCAGGAAATCCCCATTCTGAAGGAGGAAGGGGAAACTCGGGCCCCTCCCAGTCTCAGGGGAAGGAGGACACATAAGCCATGTTTGTAGGGAAATCCTGGTCTGAGAAGGGAGATAGAGAGCCAGGCCTGGTCCTCTGGGGTCCCTAGTCTATGGGGGGAGAGAAGAAGCCTGGGCCGCCTCCTCTGCCCCCATCTGAGCTGGGGAAGGGGAAACCTATGCCCCATCGTCAGGAAAATGCCTCCCTTGGAAACAGCAAGCGAGACCTCTGTGAAGGAGCCAAAGCTGGACCAGAGTGTGGGGCACCAGCTCAGGGTGCAGAAACTTAGCGACTAAGGTGGAGTCAGAAGTGAGCTAGGGGATCAGCTGTCGTCTGAGAGGATTTCTGGAGCCAGGGCATTACTGGATTTCCAAGAATGGGCCAATGTGGTGTTTGAGCAGGTGACTCAGTGCTGAGACACAAGAGTGGTTGCTGGTCTGCGGACTATGAGGAGACCTGCCAGTTGGAGTGGTGGGTGGTGGGCAGTAAGTCCCAGGAGCATCTGAAGCCTGGCAGCCCCTCACTTGTGGGGAGACCATATAGGATTTAGTTGCCCAAAACTAGTGCTGGTAATAGAACTGTCCTCTAGAGGGTGCCAGTAGACCAAGCCAGGTCTCAACGTGCATCTCCACATCCCTACCCAAGTTGCCCTGCAGGTCACTCTGCAGGGAGAGGCAGGGGTAGGCTGCAAACGGAGGGCTTCCTGGTCAGAAACTGTCCTTAAGGAGCAAACTCTTCCAAAGCTGCCCCCCCCCCAAGGCTGAGCCTCTGCGCCTCACTCCACTCTGCAGACTCAAGTGGGCTCAGGATAATGAGTGCTTCTTTCAGGAAGGGAGAGATGTACCCCTACACATGGGAGACACCTGCCTTATTCCTTTCCGGTGTGTACCGCCAGGGTCAGGGTGAGGTAAGGGTCAAAAGTGAAGCTTGGGTCTTGGATGAGGTCAGAGCTTGGGCAGACTTGGATTGAGCTGGGATCAAGTTGGTGAGGGGAGGGACTTGGGATCTGTGTTGGTTGGAGTCAGGGATCAAGCCCCAGGCTCATTTACTGGGAGAGGTGCTAGAGACTCAGATGGAGAGAAGACACGTCCTGTCTGTCTCTTGGGAGAGATGATAAACAGCAGGTGACTTAGGATACGCCGAGATAAGTTGGATGGAATATAGGCAGCAGCTAAGCCAGCCTGGAGGGGGGCAAGAATCGTCTGGAAGAGATAACAGGGAAGCTGAGTCCTCAGAGGTGAGTGAGAGAGGGTGAGGCGGTGGTCGTTATTTGAAGCCGTTTGAAGCCCAGTGGGACTGTGAGAAAACCTAACACATTTTGTGAGTGGCTTGCAGAGGGCTGGAGAAGTGGCTCCGTCCTGCCCCTGGGCCTCTGTTTCCTCATCTGTGAAATAGGGTTGGAGGAAATGCGGTCCTCCCACCCAACCACTTTTGCCATCCAGACGAGGCCCAGGAAAAGGCTTATGAAGGCACGGCGGTCCAGTAAGTCAAGAACTAATTTGGTGGAAATGATACATCGGTTGAAAACGTAGTGGTAATATTAGTGTGCTACAGGGCAAGCCCTGCAAACTGCGACCCTCTTGCAGAAATTTAGTTTTCTTATTCTGATTTTGTCTGCAATACATCATTTTTGTTAGTGAAAATTTGGAAGCACCCCAGTGCTCACCAACTTTCTTTTTTTTTTTTTTTTACTTTTTTTTTTAGTAAGCTTAAGCCTAACATGGGGCTCGAACTTACAACCCCAACATCAAGAGTCTCATGCTCTACCAACTGAGCCAGCCAGGTGGCTCTCCACCTCCCATTTCTTACTATACTAAAAATCTTACAATGTGGGCTGGTAATTGGGGACATTAATGTTCAACCTAACTGAAAATTTAAATATTTATGAACACATAGCCAAGCAAGTCGAGCAGATATAATTGTCTATCATTAAAGTGGAATTTTTTTTTAAAGATTTTATTTATTTATGTGACAGAGAGACAGGCAGCGAGAGAGGGAACACAGCAGGGGGAGTGGGAGAGGAAGAAGCAGGCTCATAGCGGAGGAGCCCGATGTGGGACTCGATTCCGGTACGCCGGGATCACGCCCTGAGCCAAAGGCAGACGCTTTAACGACTGCGCTACCCAGGCGCCCCTAAAGTGGAAATTTTTTTAATAGGGAACAAATAAAAAGGAATCTCAGATCCTTTTCTTTTTTTCTGTTCTGACCTAAAATATAAACGAGCCAAAGGAAACTTAGAAGACCCATTTTCCCTCTGTGACAACTATTACTAACATTTTGGTAAATTTCCTTCTAATCCTTTTATTTTTTTATGTATACACATATCACACCCCCTCCCTACTTTGTCAATAATAAGTAGAATGAAGCTTATTTTGTAAAGTACTTTTTTCACTCAAACGTTATTGAAAATACCCTTCCATGCCGATGGATCTAGATCCACATCTTTTTTTTTTTTTAAAGGTTTTATTTATTTATTTGACAGAGATAGAGACAGACAGCGAGAGAGGGAACACAAGCAGGGGGAGTGGGAGAGGAAGAAGCAGGCTCATAGCAGAGGAGCCCGATGTGGGGCTCGATCCCATAACGCCGGGATCACGCCCTGAGCCGAAGGCAGACGCCTAACGACTGCGCCACCCAGGCGCCCCTAGATCCACATCTTGTATGTGACTACACAGCACACAACTGTCTCCTCTTCTAAATGTTTCCAATTCTTCTCTATTAAGAACAGCATGGGGCAGACACAAGAGGCCGAAATCCAATTAGGAAAGAAAATGCAAATAGAAATTTTAAAAAATCAGAATAAAGAAAGAAAACTGCCAAAAGATGCTAAAACTTCTCTGAACTTCTCCCCCAAATATCCCCCAAAGTATCGATGTGTAAAAAAACTAATCATTTCAGCTATTTGTTTCAACCAGCATTCTGTTTGATTAACTTATCACACAAACTACTTCCAATCCAATTGTTTTATCCTTGGGGTTTTTTCAGACTCTTTTGAGCCACCGAATATGGTGTATAACTCAGGAGCCCATGTATCTATCAGGGAGAAAGGAAGTGCTGTGGCTGAAGGGGCAGGGATGGGCGTGGGAACACAACGCGGGTTCTTCAGGGGACCTGGTCTCTCTGAAATCACTTGCAATCATAGAGATTCTCCTTCTGCTCAAAAACGAAAGGACCCTTAAGCCTCACCCAGGTAAGGGTCCCTTTCAAACTCGAGACAGGGAAACTGAGATGCAGAGCAAGGTAACAACTTGCTCAAGATCACCCAGATCCAGAACATCCCGATCAGGGCTCTGTCCCCTGCCCCAGGAGGCCAGTGCCCCCACCTAGGAGAACTGGGGACGGGGTTGGGGAGGGACGGGCACAGGCAGGGCCCAGGACAGTCATATAACCTTAACCCTCTCCAACGAGCAGACTCCACTTCTCACAGCCGGGCCTCTCATCCTTCTCTCTGTCCTGGGCCTCCAGGACAGAGAGGACAGAGACCAGGGAAGAGAGTACCTGGAGGCACAGCCACTGGCCCAAGGACAGATATCCTGTGATTCAAGGAACCAGAATTCAAAAACAAGCCTGTTCCACTCTAAAGCCTATGTCATGTTGCCTAATTTAATATCAGAAACGAAGCATAGAGCTCAGGCTTGCCACTTTCCAGTATGAACTGCAGCTATCAGAGAGAGCTTCTTAGAGGAGGCAATCTCACTGACAGAATTTGGAAGATGATACTGAGGGAATTTGCATGTGTGAGAAGCATTTGTGTCTTTGTGTATGTTTGTGTGTGAGCGTGTATATGTGTGAATGGGCAGGTGTTGTGTATGCACCTATGTATCTATGTCTGGTCTTGCATGTGAAAACCTGAGTGTGTGCGTGCACACACACACACACACACACACACACAGAGTCATGCACACATTTACATGTGCCCATTCCACTGGGTTAATATTTTCCTGCCTGCGTCAGCCCAGTCCCAGTCAGCAGGCAGCTCACTGCAGGAACGTGCCCTATCTGATCTGGTCAGGGGCTGTGGGCCTGGAACGGGGGGCTCAGGGTGGGCAGGGAGCCCATCTCAGCTCCCCCAGAGAAAGCTACTCTCTCTCCACTCTCCTACTCCACCTAAGAAAGGAGGCAGGCCCAGAGGCCAGGCAGCTCCAGTGTGAGATGACTTCCCTGTCTCCCAACTCATACTAGGGTCTCCCGAGGGGGGCAGCCTCCCTGCCTGCCTCCAGAAGGGTAAAGTCAGCTGCTCCCTGAGATACCTCCCGCCTCGCTCATCTTTGCCCAAATCCTGAGGCCTCTCCACACACGGACGTGGCACTGAGGACAAACAAGGGTAGAGACCATAAGGAAATGCTCACAGCTTGGCCCCCCTCAGTAAGAAAGTAGCTTTGAAAATGAGTGCATGAGCCCGTGGGAAGGTGGGATTTCATTTACAGCTTTCCAGGAACACAGTGATTGCACAAAGAGTCTGCACATGAGTCTGTGTGGGCAGCGACTGGGGCACAGGCACCCACAGGCTTTGAGCCTCCACCAGGGAGGCTTGGTGGAATGCAGAGACCCCAGGCAGGGTGGGGCCTTCCCACTTCCCAGGCGTCCACCAGTGTCAATGGAGGTTCTTCCCAAGCCTGCACTGGTCCCTGGGGTGCAGGCTGGACCAGACTGGGCTGGACAGGCAGAGACAGTGTCTTCTGCTCACAGCCCAGGGTCCAGAGTGATTCAACGCCGGGTGTCCTGGTGCCTCGCCCAGCTTGAGGGTGCCCTAATGCATCTCTGTTTGGGAGATGCAAGGATGGAACACAGAGAGAGGAGGAGGACCCCCAGTGGTAGGAGGCCCAGGGCGATGATTGTTCCCCACAGTGCAGACTTAGACGCTTCTCGCCTCCCTCAGGCTCCATCTCTGGGCAGTGTCTTCCCACCCTATGGCCACATCCTGACCTTCATGGCCCTTGCCACCTTTGCCTTTTCGGGCCCCTTCCTCCATAAAAAAATTAAAAATTATATTTTACAAGCACATTGGTCTAAAGACAAATATATCAATGTTGTGTATTAAAACATTTTCTTCAGCTGAGTTCATTTTTTAATTTTAAAACAAAACATCTTTTTGTAGGCCCTTAAATAGAACATCTTAGCAGGCAAAGCACCTTCCGTGTCCAATGGAGAAGTCAGCCCTGCATGTCCCCAGTGTCCTCTCCCACCACACAAATGCTGCCATCTCCCCAGGCCTGTCGCCTGCCCCCATGTCACCCCACTGCTCCCAAACAAGTGAGCCAACATCCTTCTCTTGCTCTTTCTGTCGCTCATCTAACAAACATGTCTACCTTCACCTGCTTCAGTCCAGCCTTGTCGAAACTGCTCCCAAATCTGTCCATTCTAGTTTCATCAGTCTCTTTTTCATGAAGTATTTTAAAACAAACTCCAGCCATGATGTCATTTCACTCCTACATTCTTCAGTATGCATCTCTAAAATACATGAACATTTTCTTCAATAATCACGAAGCTGTACCCAACAAAATGAACAAGCCCATGGAATTACTGAGTCCCCACATTTACTTCAAAACGTCTCTTTGCATTAATTTGTTGGTTGCTTTGAGTCAGGATCCAAACAAGGTCACACATTACATTGGATTTAGGGCTCTCTTAATCAGCTGCTCCCCTGTCTCCCTCTGATCTGTTCGTGTCACTGACTTGTTGAGTAAATGCGGCTCTGTGGGAAGTCCGTGTTCTGGATTTGTCTGTCTGCTTCTTTGTGGTGCCATTTAACTTTTCCTCCATCCCGTGCATGTCTCAGAATATACAGGAAGTTAGCACTAAAGGTGTGATTTTGTTGAGGGTTAAGGGCAGGTGGGCAGAGAATCCTTTGTAGGCAGTACTCAGTGCTTCCTTTTGTGTCCTATCCCGAGATCATGGACAATTGCATTAGTTATGCTGACCAGTCAGTGGTTCCAGAGGGTGGCAGCCTGACCCCTCCCTTGTCAAGTTTTCCATCAGCCGTTCCCCTTCTGGTTTCATCCTTTGATTTCTGCCTAAATCAATTTCAGAATCCTTCCACATTAGAAAAGAAGGGGTCTACTAATGGTGGGGTGTCAGGTACCAGCTTAATTAGTGCAAAGAGGGGAGTCGAGATAAGGGAGGCTTTCTGAAAAGAGTGAAAGACTGAGGTGATGACAGAAAGGAGCAGCGGAAAACTCAGGGACCTCTTGGCCTGGAGCCTGAGTCTGGGGTTGGTTTGGGGTTTGGCTGTTGTGGGAGAGACTCCCCCATCTAGGTGGTAAGCTATGGTTCGTGGCTCAGGCTTTATAGTCGGGCAGACGTGAGCTT
Organism: Ursus maritimus; assembly: GCF_017311325.1. Lineage (NCBI taxonomy): Eukaryota > Metazoa > Chordata > Mammalia > Carnivora > Ursidae > Ursus > Ursus maritimus. Next base: position 23,464,955 of record NW_024424119.1, read on the forward strand.
GAATCCAGTTCGGCTTCTTAATTGGTGCTGGGCGACTTTGAGCAAGATATTTAATTGGGTGTCTTCTTCTGTGCGATGGAGATACAGTCACCCTCACCTCGGAGGGTTGTTGGAATAGATTGAGTTGGTAAGCGGTGTGGCAAGTGCCTGGTAGAGAATAACCACTCTGTGGAGAGGTGGAAAGGATGTTTGCTTGAAGAAAGGGACCCTGCACCCCACCCCTTGTGCCCTGACCAACTCTTGCCTGATGCCAGGGCCAAGCTAGAACAACTGAGGGTACAGTATGCTATGCTCATGCCACAGACAGCAAGACCACAGTCCATGGACCTCCGCCCGGATTCCAGGCTGCTCCAGCCAGGTGCGTCTGGTCTCTCGGCCCTTCCCACTGCAGCCTGGCCCCTCAGCAATCTGGACTTGACTCCCTGGTTGCCCTCTTGGGCCTGGGGGCGGGGCTGCCCCAGGCACGCTGCAATCACTAGCCCCATCAACAGGCAGCCAGCTTACCAGGCATCTGGGGGATCCAGGCGTGCGTGACAGGGCCTGGGGCAGGCAGCCTGCTGGGGATGCCCCAGCCTAGATAGCATATTGTGCGTAGCAGACACACAACAAACATAAGTTAAGAGAACTGAGCTCCACCTGCCCTGAGTGGAGAGAAATAGGTTGTCAGGGAGGGCGACTGTGCCTGTGGGTGGGGCAAAGGGAGCATGTTTTGGGAATCCCGGGAATTCGTGGCTCCAGGGTCCTGAGCCCTGACGTGAGCAGCTGGGGCAGGGCTCCAATCCTGCTCCAATCCTGCTCGTTCCAGACTGTTCACTCCCTCCCTGCCTGCTTCCGTCCACAACCCTGGCCTCCAAGTAGCTTCTCACTTGCTTTGCGAATCAGTAGCAGCAACCGTGGAGTCGGGGGGGGGGGGGGGGGGGTTGGAAGCACCCCCTCTCCCTAGCCACCACATCCTTTTCACAGCACTCCTTAGTCTGGGCACTAGTCCCCCCTGCTGATGATCTAACCTCGCTCCTTTGACCTGAGTCCCCTGGAGGCACCACCGTGAGCCTCCTCCTCAGACACCCCACAAGAGATTGGCAGGACCGGTCTTAGCCCCAGGGTGCTGCTCTGAGGGGAGACACACTGCTCCATCCTGCCCAGCCTGCACACCTTCATTGTGGCTTCCAAGTTTTCTTTTCCACATCACCTGTGCAGCTTCCTTTCTTGTGTTGTTGACTTTAGTGCTGTCTGTTTGCTCTGGCTAAGCCTACAGCCCCAGGATGAAAACTCTGAACTCAGGAAGTGTGAGCCTGACAGACAGCAAGCTGGGGGTGGGGGCCAAGGAAGGGGGGGTGGAATACGAGAGAGGGTGAGCTGGGAGTTGGTTCCCAACGTCCTTCTAGGGGCACTGCTGATCCCCCCGCCCCCAGCAGGCAAGTAGGGCTGGGAGGTGCAGGGATGGGTAGACAGACTTTCCCAGCCTCACCAAGGGCAGGTCTTAGCCTGTTGTGCTAATTGGTTTTGAAGCTCAGCCCTAGAACTCCAAACACCTCACTTCCCCAGGAGGTTTGAACAGCCCTTGTAGGGCAGAGTGCAGGTCCCCTAGAGGTTGTTACCTGCTTTCACCCCCTAGTCCTATAGCTGAAAGATGCAGGGAATTCCGCACTTCCCCTTGTGAAGCCCCAGGACCAAGCCTTTCAAACTTTTCCAACCCCTCCATGAGAATCTGTCACCCTACAGCCTAGAGAGGTGCCCTGCAGGGATTAGTGTCCCTCTGCACTTTACAATGAGAAACTTGAGCCCCAGAGAGGGCAAAGGGACCTCCCCAAAGCCACTACGAGAAAGCTTGGAGGAGAACCCCAGCTTTCCGGTTGCTAGCCTAGGCTCTTTGTCCCACTTGAAGCATCTCTCAGATCGTGGACCACGATGGGAAGGCAGCACCAGGCCCCAGGCACTGGGGCAGGGCCAGCACACCCAGACGTGGATAAGCACGCACATTGCATGCCAACACACACAGTGCCACCCAAACCAGGGGCATGGGCGACCCGGGGCGGACATGCTTTCCTCGTATCCCAGCAGAGCAGATGCCACTCAGACCCTTCTGTCCTTCCTGCCTGCAGAGAGGATGAGAGAAAGCTCTGGCTTGGTGCCCACCCATCACACTCACTGCTCCTGACCTACCTGTGTGGCAGGTGGGGTGTGCATGTCCTGTCAGGGTTAGGATGGGGGAGCCACCCTGGCCCACAGCCAGGGGCTTAAGGAATAAGCTTAGGGAAAACCACTGCTGTCACCATGGGCTTAGAATGCCCAGCCCTGCCAGCTGGTCCAGCCAAGCCCTCCTTGGCGAAGGTGAGCTGTCATCAGAGAACCTTCTCACCTGCCAGCCACCCAGGCCTCCTCTGCTGGCTCACCAGGCTCTGAAGCTGCATTTCACTTCCAGGGAGACACCTGCAGCCATGCTCATGTGTTCTGGGGAGAGCTATGTGCTCACCCACATCACCCCTGCCTCATATCGTGCCCACCCTCCACACCTATGGCCCACATCTTTGCACAGCTCCATGGCTGTGTGCCCAGGGACTTACCGGCCTATATACGTAATCAGACATGGGCACACATCTCAGACTCAAGCGTGTAACGCAGCATATACCCAACACACATGAACAACAGGTGCTCCATTCTATACACCCCCTGCCCCTTCCTGGACCAGGGTCATATGAGGGTGAGGGTGAGTCACCTGCCAACCTGTGGGACCTGCTGAGCCAGCAGGATGGGAAGCCCCAAGCTGACAGATGTGGCCTCAGGGGACCAACACCCAGCGTGGGGTCCGCCCTGCCACCAGACTCCAGTAACCCCCAATCCTCCACTTCCACAGAAGGGCACCTCTATTCCTTTCAAATTCAAATTTCAATTTTATGTACATATATATATAATTTTTTATATATGTATCTGCTGCTGAACTGTCTGTCACTGTGCCTCAAAGGCTACCATCGAACTTCTGCCATACAGATGCCCCGTGGGAAAAACCAAGATGGTAGCAGAACCTACCATCTCTCCTCTCCTCTCTTCTTCCAAACCCAAGCCTTCTATCTATGCCCCTCCATGGAAACCCTCCCGTCGGTCATAAGTCACAGCTCTTGTTCCTCTTAGCTTGCATACACTTGAGCCAAGAGCCCCACTGTGGGCCCAGGCAGTTTCCTTACCCTCCCCCCTGTGTATTCCTGCTCGGGGTCTGTCCCTGAGACTGTGAGCTCCCTGAGGATGGAGGCGCAGTCCACAAACAGAGAACCAGGAGGCCAGAGCAGCCCAGGGGAGTGTATCACCCAACAAACGGAGGAAGCTGGTAAAGCCCACCTACCCTGGCTCCTCATAATCTGTTATCACCAATTCAAGTCCTGCTGGGTCTGAAGACTGTCCTTAAGCTCCTGCTGTATTCGAGGCATGTCTTCAAAATATGGTCCACTTTGGGTGCGCCTTAAGTTAAAAAACATCACTCTAGGTCTCACTATCTTCCTAGCCTGAAAATGTGACCTACGGGGGTTGAGATACAGCCTCGGAAGACTCCTGGGTTCAGATCCCAGCTCTGCTGCTTGCCGGGTATTGAATCTCTCGGGGCCTCAGCTACCTCCTCTACCTACATGACGTCACTGAACAAGGAGCTGTGAAGACATGAGTAGTAGCACACGGTTATACAGTTTCTCCATCTTAAAGGTGCCATTGATGTAAATAGGGGCGCCTGACTGCCTCAGTCGGTGGAACATGCGACTCTTGATCTTGGTGTGGTGAGTTCAAGCCCCACACTGGGTGTAGTGATTATTTAAAAATAAAATCTTAAGGGGCGCCTGGGTGGCTCAGTCGGTTTAGCATCTGACTCTTGATTTGATTTCGGCCCAGGTCATGATCTCAGGGTCCTGGTATCGAGCCACCCCCATGTTGGCCTCCGTGCTCAGCAGGGAGTCTGCTTGAGATCCTCTCTCTCCCTCTGCCCCTCCCCCTGTTCATGCTCCTGTGCACACTCTCTCTCAAATAAATAAGTAAACAAATCTTTAAAAAATAATAAATTATTAAAAATAAATCATTTATATAATTTAATTTTTAATAATGGCTATGTTTAGTAAGCAGTTTGTAAAATTCCTGAAAACATACCAGTGGGCTCTTGTGAGCCTGTTGGGGCAGCTTCAGGACCTCTGCCTCTACTGTCCCCCACAGCCTCCCCAGTAAATACTAACTGGCCCTTCTAGACTTGCTCCGTTACCTCTGCCCTCACCTTCCTAGGCTGGATGTGAGGCGTCCTCTGGGTTCCCACAACCATGTGCCCTTCTCTCTTTCAGTGAAGACTAAGCTACCTCACTTATTTTCTGGCCTGTTTTCCCTCTAGGGGTGGGGAGGGAGGAATGAGCACAAGCACCAACAACCTTGTTCTCCTCTGAATCCCCAGGGCTTAGAAAATGTCTGGCCGATAGAAGGCACTCAATAAATACTCATGGAATGAAACAGGGAGGGTTTGAGGAGCCTTGCAGAGGGACACTGGGGGAAAGAGACAGGATTAGGGAAGTGGGGGTCTGAGCAGAGGGGCTTAATCCAGGGGCTCAGAATGTCAGGGAAGGCAGGGTGAGAATGTTTCCTAGTTGTCGTGGGAACTTTCAGGAGAGGATGTCTGATCAGGCTACTTGAATGCGAAAGCACCACTCTGCTCCCAAAAGGTCCAGGCTCCCTCATTTCTACCCCGCTCAGACCTAATTTCAGCTGAGTTTTCTCTTAGCTCTTAGGACTTCAGAAGTAACTTATAATGGAGACTCCGTGGTCTTCAGTGACCAGGTTAGGGGACACTTTGTCTTTGGTAGGCAAAGACCAAGAAGATTCTCCCTGTTTCACTGAGGAACAATTGAGATCCAGAGCTGGCAGGTGTCTGACCCAAGCACTAGATGTCTCAGGGCTTCCTCTTCAGCTGTGAATTCCCCAAACCCTGGCTAAGGGCTAGAGGCTACCTTGTTCCCCAGCTCCCTGCCTACTGACAAGACAGTCCTCTCTCCCATGGAGGGGCTGGGTAGTACAGCTTTCCCCTCCCTTCTGGGAAGCACCTTAATTAAAGAGGCACCTCATGCTCCCTGATCCACCATCACCTGCCCCTCCTACAGTCTAACCTGAATCCCTTCTGCTTTCATGACATCACCTTTTCTTCCCAGAAAGGGCCCTTGGCTCCCACCCTAGAAGTGACCTCACTAAATGGCTGTTCTCCACCCGTAGCCCCATGGCAGAGCCAGGGCCTAGCCCAACCCAGCTTGTGTCTCTGCAGTTCCTGAAGGCCATCACCAAGCAAGGACAGCCAGCCTGCTGGAGCCACCTCTCCCATCCTTGACCTTTGCCTGGGATACACCTCATCTATCCCCTCTCCACAACACATACACACACCCCATCCTGGAGCCCAGGTTCTACTGTCCACCTGTCCAGACTCGCCCGCCGTCCTGCTGACTGACACACCCAAACCAGCTAGTCCCCTGTGGTAGAATGTCTCACTCAGGTGAGAGAGAGGAACAGAAAGAGGGAGCCTGAGGGAGCAACTCCCTGTCATGCCCATGGCTGACATCCCTTTCTCAGCTTGGGAAATTCCATGAAGGACCCCAGGGCCCAGGTCACTAAAAGCCACAGTTTTATGAGTGAGCAAAGTGAAGCCCTAAGAAGGACTATGGAGTGTGAGCCCTGAACGAGCCCAGGGCCTCAGCGGTGTTCGTAGCAGGGGCAGTGCTCGATCCAGGGTTGGACTCCATGCATAGTCCCCCATCCCTGCCTCCTTGCCTCAGACTCAGAGGGTCCCCCTGAGGAAGCTGGCTGCCAGAGGAGTCACAGAAGGGTCCCAACTCTGGTCGAGGACGACCTTGCTCAACAGAGTTTTGAGAGGTTGGACACCTCTGAAATCACTCCCAGCTCCGTGCTAAAGGGAGGAAAACAGACGGGTCACTCCATAATCAGGGTTTCTTGCCAGTGGCATTCTAACTGGGGACGGGGTGGAAACAGTACTGCCTGGGGACAAGCAGTAAGGGTGTATCAACAGCAGAGAATTTAAACACAGAATTTAAAACTGATTAAAAGTCATCCTGTTTCTTCTCATCACCATCAGTAGTAATTCTAAACAATGTCAGTAGTATAATACTTCTCCCCGATGGGGTGGACCACTCCCACTGCCCCCCTCCCACTGTTTCTAACTACAAATTCACCCCCGAATTCTGACCTATCGAATCCGCATTATTTCTTAGATCGTGAGACAATTTCACTTCCTTTGAGAATTTATGGGTCCTTTTAGGACATCTTTTTCTGAATGTCTACTTCTATGCGTATTAGAAATATTAACAAATTCTTACAAGAGTACTTGATTTATTTGTTATTCATTCATTCATTAACAGCAGCCATGGAAGCCCTACCAAGGGGGAGGTGCCTGATGTGCGATGGAGAGCTGGTCACAGTTCCAGAACTGGAGGGCTTCAAGGCACATAGGGAAGATGGTGAGTAAAATAAAAAGGTATGATGCAGAGATCAGAGGCAGTAAACACAGAAGCCTGTGGGAGTTGAGAGGAAGGGGACAGAACTTAGTTCAGGGTGGCATCAGGGAAGACTTCGTGGAGGAAGGGACATCCACTTTAACAGCTGAGTGGTGAGAAGGAGTTAGCCAGGCAAGGAAGTGTGGGGCAGAAAGGACTGTTTTCCCCAGGAGAAGAGACAACTCCTGCAAAGGCCCGGAGGGAGCCTGGGTAATGCCAACAGCGAACTTCTGTGTGGCAGGATAGGGTGGGAGCATGGTGATGACAGCGGTTTGCCCTGAGCCAGATCATGAACCGTCTTGTACTTGTTCCTGAGCATGATGGGGAGCCACTGACAGGCTGTGAACAGGGAAACAGCAGGGTGGATTAGAGTATTAGAAAGCCCAGCGTGCCCGTAGCTCAGAAGGCATGAATTTGGGTGGGAAGAGCAAGAGTGGAGCAGAGAAACTTGGTCAGGAGGCAGCTGCTTGAGGAAGGCAGGAAGCCGTGGCTGGAACCAAGAGAGTAGCATCAGGGATGGGAAAGGGTTTGGGCTGCCGTAAGGGTGCTGGGGAGTGATGGACTGTGGGAGTGCAGGAGCGGAAGGTGTGGGTGACTCTGGGTTTCTGGCTGGGCCGTGCCCTGCTCTGAACCAGGAACAAAGAGGAGGAGCAGGTTTAGTGCATAATCGGGTCTTATTTTCATTATTTCTGATAAGAATTGCTCAAATTCACATTGCTTCTTCAATGTGCTGTCACGTGTGTAAGGGTTTTTGGTTTTGCGGATCAAGGCTGCCCCCAAAACACTTCTTCTGTGTAAGAAGGGGTTACTCGGAAAAATTAAAATGAGAATTAGTGAGTGGCCCCCGACTGGCTCAGTCAATGGAGCATGCCACTCTTGATCTCGGGGTTGTGAGTTCAAGCCCCATGGTGGGGGTAGAGATTACTTAAAAATGAAATTTTTAAAAAAAGAAAAAGAAAGAAAATTAGTGAGAGATGTGGCCCAAAAAAGTACATTTCATTAATTCCATCACACTTTACCAGTCATTCTCTCATTCAGGCCTGCTACTGAGAAATAGACAAGAAGCCTGGCCTCCTAGGATTGACAATCTAGTAAATCAAAAAGTAATGCAGGGCCATAAAGTACTGACACTTTCACAGAAAACATTATTCTTGCCTCTTTGCTGTTGTTGTTGTTGTCGTTGTTGTTGTTGTTGAAGATTTTATTTATTTATTTATTTATTTGAGAAACAGAGAGAGAGTGTGCGTGCACACATGGTGGGGAGGCAGGGAGGCTGAGAGAGTGGGAGAAGCGACTTCCTCCTGAGCAGGGAGCCCCCAGCCACTGGCTCAATACCAGGATCCTGAGATCACGACCTGGACCGAAGGCAGCCCTTATTATTTTTACAAGTGCATAGTTTTATTATCAAAGTGATAATGACCATCAAAGATAGGTGAAAACTACAAGAAATAAAAATAAATTGCTCACAATTCAGAAACCACACCACACCTAGTAATCCCTTTGCTCCTTTTCACGCTTTGATCTTTCTGAGTACTCTGTTGACATAACTGAAAACAGTTCTGTGTAAGCCTGTTCATATGATGCCCTTTTCACTGAATGCCATGATTATAGAATAATGAACTCTTCAGGACCATGATTTCAACGACTAAGAGTCAAACCGTACTTTATTTCATCTGTCTTTTCAACTTTTAAATTTTATATATTTTTTCATTCATAAATATGTATTTGTATTTCAGTGTTTCAGTGGTACAGATAGCATTGCAATGAAGATCTCTGGGCAAAGGTTTTCTCTACATCTCCAATTATTTTCTCAGGGATGAAATAACTGGGACAGAGTCTGTAAGAAACATCCAGCTTTATTTTAACCCTTTATTATTTATCTCTTAAAACAATCAGTTTGGGGGCACCTGAATGGCACAGTTGGTTGAACAACCGTCCCTTGGTTTCAGTAAAGGTGTGATCTCAGGGTCATGTGACTAAGCCTCATGCTGGGCTCCACGCTCAGTGTGGAGTCTACTTAAGACTCTCCCTCCGCCCCTCCCCTTCTCTCTCTCTCTCTCACACACACCAGTGAGGATCTACTTCTTGCTTTCCAGAGATGAGAAAGGATCTTCTTCAGGTACTCCCCTTCCCCCCTCACCTTAGCCCCCAGCTTCTTCCACCTCCCTCAGAGAGCAGAAACATGAAATCGAGAAGTGACATTACAAGCTGCAATTCTCTTTGCCCTAATTACAAGGAAGTGTTTTTCCTTGTTCTGTGAGTAACTGACTTTCTCTAAGTGTCCTCACTTTCTGATGAATAACTGGAAATGTGCTTCTCTGCTTGAACTTTGTCAAAAGAGCTTGTGCCAAAACAGCTAAAAGCCCTTGAAATGCCCAAAAGTAAATAAGTGAAAAGGGACACCAAAACATGACAGAGAATGAACGTTAATATGTGTACAGCACTTACCACAGTGTCTGGCACGGTTAAGTACTCAATAAATAGTATTTCTTCACTCAACAGACATTCACTGAGCCCCTACTAGAAGCCAGGCACTGTGCCAGGCTCTGGGGACTGGCAGCGGCCTAGACAGACACGGTTCCTACCTTCGCAGAGCCTGTCCGGGGGCAAGATGGCCTTAAACACAGTATTATACAAATTAGCAGTTGATCATAAGTGTGCTATGTCATGGTACTGGGGGGCCATGACAGTGTATCATAAGGGGATAGGTAATAGTCTGAGGGGGCATCGGGGAATTCTAAAAATCAATTTAATAAATGGGGATTTGAGGTCCAGGCTGGTTGGAAGCAATGCCAGATGTCATGGGTGCAGGTAGAGAAGAGTCAGGGCTTCCTGGCCAGGCTTCCAACAGTGCTCTCGATACCCTGGGAGTAAGTGCTGGGCCCCCGGATCCAGCTACCCTAGGGGTGAAAGGAAGCAGGTGCCAGGGCAGTGTGCAGGGAAGTAGCGTGGAATCCCAGGTAGGGAAGCCCAGAGGAGGCCAGAGTCTGGAAAGGCCGGGGCAGAGGCTCCGAGGCACACACTTTGAGGATGTCTACACCAGAGGGAAAAGCCCGTCTGGGGACCTGGAAGAGGAGCTGGAGAGAAGGAGGATGTTGATGATAGTGACAGCGGGGAGGCAGAGATGAGCAGTGCTGGTGAAAAAACAGAGGGGACAGGGGGAGCCGATGACAGTCCAGAGGACTTACAGGTGGTGGGGACTGGGACAGGTGGTGAGGGGTGTGGTGACAAAGGTGAGGAGGATGACAGGGACAGGTGGTGACATCACGGTGACAAGGGAGATGGGAGTGGAACTAGCCAGTGACAGAGTTGGGGTAGAGGCAGTTGATAAAGACAGGGTTGACTGAGAAAGCAGCAGGCTTGAGCACAGGGATGGGACAGGGATGGTGGCCTGCTGAAGAAGGTAACACAGTGATGGGAACTGGGTCAAGTGGCAGCATGGTTAAGAAAGGGCCAGTGGTTGTGACACAGGGATGATAGAGTGACAAATGAGTGACAAGGTCAGAGATGAGTGGTGACCATGAAGGTGACCCAGGGATGACAGGAAGGGTGAGTGGTGATGATGTCTTATGCTGGTGGCAAACTAGAGACACCCACTCCACTCCGTCCTCTGGGCCCATTTCAACATCAAAACTGTTTCCTAGGCCGCAGGTCCAATGACTCAGTACCACGCATTAGCCTGGCCCCAGATAAGATCTCCAGGCATAGCCAGTGCCAGAGGGGCTGGCTGGGTGCCCTTCCCGGCTACGTCCAGGCCCATCAAGGACCCAGGTATGGAACTTTAGAGTCATCTCTGCCTCCTCCCTGCTGGGTTCACATGCACACCAATCTGAGGTTCACCGAGAACTCCTAACCTTGCTCTCCTTGGAGAACACAGCTTTTGCCTCAAGTGCCCTACCCGGGGGTATTCCACCAGCATCTGCCACAGCTGACCCCATTAAAGTAGCTGGGTCTTCTAATCCTTTGTCATAGCTATTCCCTAGAAAAAGAGAGAGAAAGGAAGGTGGGCTTCAAGGGGGGGAGGTATCTGAATAATCGCATCCATTCATCCCACAAATATTTATTAAGCCCCCTGCAGCATACCAGGGGCTAGCTTTTACAACCAGACCTGTGGTTCCCTGTCTCCATGAAGCTCAGTCTGGGGAATAGACACTTAAATGGCAGTCATCATCGAGAGAGTGCTATTCCCTTGTGATGAGGGGTGGGGTGGTGAGGGGGGCTGCAAACTGCTTTTCAAAACCTGAGGAAAGTGGGTCCCCTTAAAGGAAATCTCAGCACCTGTGCTGGTGATGCTTTTGACATTTGCTCAGTTGAATACTTGAGCAAAACAAAACAAAATTTAGAGTATACCAAGGGGAGGAAAGTGATGAGGGGAGATAAGAAGCTAAAGAAAACCAGGGATATGGCCAGAGGCTCGGGTACTGAATAGGGTGAGGTGCCAGGACAAAGGCGCTACTGTGGAGAAGCCACAATGATTGCCAAAAACAAGGATGTCTAATATTCAACTTGAACGTGTTAGGTTTATGCAAAGCAAACTCTCTCCATCTACCCAAGCCTTCAGCACAGTTTGTTACCAACATAAAGACCTGCTGTGAGAAAGGGATTTCTCAAAAAAGAGAGAAAGAAAGAAAGAAAGAAAGAAAGAAAGAAAGAAAGAAAGAAAGAAAGAAAGAAAGAAAGGGATTTCTCTCCCTTTTTTTCTTTCTTCCTCCTTCCCTTCCTCCCTTCCTTCCTCCCTTCCATCATCTGAATCTAAGACTGTTTAAGGAACCCCAGAAGAGAATCCCAGAATGCTAGAGCTGGAGAGGAAGTTAAGGATCAAATCATCTCATGGAACATTCCTGTTGATCCTGAAGGGGAAACTGAGGCAGGGTGGTGCTGGAACTTGCTCTGGGTCGAGAGCAATTTGGGGCTCTTGACACCCAGGCCTCCCACCACACTTCCCTGATCTGGTCACTGTGCATCTGGTCTCCATGGAACGCAGGGTCTGGTCCCAGCTGTCTCCTCCCTGCTTCCCTAGGATGGTGCTGCACAGGGGCTCAAAGGGAGCACTGAGCAAAAGCCTTTGGTTTCAGTTTCTCAGATTCTCCCTGACCAGTATCCCCTCTGACCAGGCCCTATCCACCCTTGCAACCTAAGCTCCAGCCACATTGAATTCCATCCATCTTTTCCAGAACACTTGATCTCCTGCCACCAGGCCTTTGGACAAGCTGTTACATCTCCCTGGAGTACCCACTTGGCTAACTCCTTCTCATCCTTCAGGTCTCACTATAGAGGTTCAGGGCTGGCTTTTTGTGCAGATGGCCTATGGGCTTTTTAAGGCTTGATGGGCATTAGAGAGGCCCCATACTTGATCTAATACTGTTGCTGTTTTGAAATTTTAAATAATTTTGTGGGGGGGGTTGTTTTTTTATTTTTATTTTTATTTTTTTTTTGAGAGAGAGAGAGAGTGTGCGTGTGCTCACACAAGTGGGGGGTGGGTAGGGCAGAAGAAGCGAATCTTAAGCAGGCTCCACACCCAGCACGGAGCCTGGCCCAGGATTCGATCTCACAACCCTGAGATCATGACCTGAGCCGAACCCCAGTCAGATGCTTAACTGAGCCACCCAGGTGCCCCTGAAATTCTAAGTAATTTTTTAATAAGAGGCTCTGCATTTTCATTTTGCACCCAGCCCCACAAATTACGTGGGCATTCCTATAGAGTTTGTTTTGGTAAAATGTCCCAATTCCAGATTTTCTTTGATCGATTGTATTTGTTATCTCCTCCACCAGTTAGGCTTCCTGTTCTATGAGGACAGGAACCCTTTGGGAGGTTCTGATTCCCCCTTTCCCGACAGTCCTCAGCTTCTGTTTGGGAATCCATTTTGTTCAGATGGCCCTGATGGCCCCCTTGAGGCCAGAGGAGAAACATGTGACAGGCTAATCCAATCTGGACAGGCTATCGTCATGACTCAAGAGATGGGCATGTGACCAACAGGGTCCAATAATGGGGAACCTTCTTTGCTGGGACTGTCGGGACAAAGATGCTCCCTCTTCCCTGCTAGAAGGCTTCCGATGAGGCTGACACCACGGAAGAAAGAGAGAAAGGACCTCGGTGCTGGGCAAAGCCTCACCTGAAGTTCTCCTCTGGTTTTTCAGTTATGTAAGCCAATGCACTTCCATCGTTGCCTAAGCCACTTTGAGTCAGAATTCCACTTTTTTTGTATCCAGACACTTCCTACCTGGTATCGTATGCATCTTGCTCATTATAGTACTCCCGGTACCACCTCAACCTGGCACAAAAAAGATCCTCAACAATTATTTGATGAAATAATAAACAAACAAATGAAACAAACCCAAGACCTCTGGCAGAAACACCAGAGATACTACATTACACACGAGACGGTTCCGGGAGCCCTTCAGCCAAGTTTCTACTGGTCTCCCTGATCCTGCATACCTCCAGAGATTCCTACAGGTCCCCCCTTTCCTGGATAGGCTCAAATCTCTGGCACAGCGCAGAGCTTAGTCACTTTCTGTTCATCCCCTGGCAGATGGGTCTGCTGTGGTTTCTCTCTGCAGTTAGGTGTCTCTGGGTTTAGGGGGGCCTGGCTGGCTCAGTTGGTAGAGCATGTGACTCTTGATGTTGGGGCTGTGAGCTCAAGCCCTACATTAGGCGTAGAGCTTATTTAAAAAAAATAAATGAATAAAGCTTGTAAAAAAAAAAAAAAAAAGCGGCAGCAGCTGTACTCTGAGACCAGGGACCCAGGCCTGGATTGGCCGTTGCCTTATCCAGCAGCTTTGTACACGTCACCTATACTTGAGTCATCTTGCAATGTACTAGCAACTAGCTCTCACAGCTATACTTAGCCTCCTGCTGTGTAGACTGGCAGTGAAGATGTGGACCCATTGACTTCAGAGAGTGAAATGGCCCTCGCTGTCTTGTTGCCTGGGATTCTGAACTTCTGTGAGACAGACAGGAAGCTCCACTAGTTAGAAACGGGGAGTTGTAGTCAATCCTGCTGTTCTCTAATTCAGCAGGTGTTTGTCAACAGCTACCGTGTGCCCCGCCTAGACACTGGGACTCTGTCACGTGCTTTAAACCTCTTGCCTCCTGATCCTTGGCTCTGAAAATCTGGGTTGTGACCCCAAAACCCAAAGGCTTCGGAACTCCACATCTGGACCAACCCCACATCCTGTGACCCCCATCTCTTCATCCCCTGTCTCTGCAGCACCCCCCCTCCAACACTTCCGGCCTGTTAGATGCATCCTTTGCCTTTGCTGCCCTCATCCACAGATGTGTGGCTTCTGGGGACCAATGAGTAGGAGTGTATTTGAGTGTGAGTGTTAGGTAAGTGTGTGTTTAAGAGTGAGTGAGCATGCATCACTGTGAGTGTGTGTAAGTGTAAGGACATGGAGTATAAGTGTGTGTCCATATGATTATGTGCATGCATGAGTACACATAGTGTATCTAAGTGTGTTTGAGCATCCGAGTGCATGGGTGAGTGTGAATCATTTCAGAGTATGAGTGTGCGTGCATGGGTATAGATGGGTTGAGCATGGAGTGTGTGTGGAGGTGTCAGTGAGTGAGTGAGGGTGTAAATGTGTTTGTGTGAGCACAAACACACACCCCTGTCTTCCCCAGTCACAGCAGGCACGCCTTCATGAGTACGTGGGCACACATGCACATCTAAGGGCCCAAAGTGGCTCGAGCTCAAACCCTTACTCCGATAAAGGAAAGATTTTGTCCACAGGTAGGGGTCACTCTCCCCTTTCCACCCCTGACTCCCTCCAACTAAAGGCTACCTCTACCAGGAAAGAACTCCCTCTGACCAGCAGCCTTCCTCCCGGGCTTAGGCCAGGCCACCTCCCCGCCCCCCCCCCAGCCCATTTCCGGCCAGGCCCTGGCAGTGACCCTGAGCAGAGAGGTAAAGGATGAGGGCGGTGGGCGGGACATTCCAGGTGCCTCCTTGGCTATGAGGGGTGTCTCCGTGGAGACAAGAGGTGGACCATATCCAGATGATTATCGGGGCTCCCAGAGTTCTCTCTCCCTCACCCAGCCTCTCCCAGCCAGGCCTCCTTGGCTCTGAGAGCAGTGAGGAAGCCTGGCAAAGGCCCATCCCTAGTTGCAGACTTTGGGGAAAATGCAGAGGCTAGAGGATGGTGGGAATATACCAGAGCAAGAGATTGGAAAAGCTGGTCAAGGTGATTAAATCTGGTTTAAGGCTTTGTCCCCAGAGAGCTCTAGGGATGGGAAAGGCAACACTTACCCCTTCTCCACACCACACCATACCTCACTCTGACCTGAAGGCATAACCAAGGTGGTCAAGGGAAGGGACCCCCGCAAGGGATCAGGTGAGTCCGTTTATAGCCTGCTCATAACCTCATCCCACCGGCAACCTTGGCCAGTGCCCTCCCCATTGGTCCCCCCTGACCCCCACCCCTGGGCCTCCTGTGTTTTGACCATATGCAAGGATCCTTTCCTTGCTCCCAAAGCTGCTGGAACTCCCCGTGTGCTGGTAAGAGCTCGAAAAGGCCCCCAGCGTCATGCTAATTGTCCTGGTCTGCCCCATTCTTAAGGAGCTGAAGCAAGCCCGCAGTGAGACCTGAGGAAGAACTTCCTGATAAGGCTGTGAGACAAGGCTAGAAAACACAGATTGGGATTTTGCTTCTCCCTGGGATTCAACCTCCCTGGGATTGACTCTCTCCCCTGATCCCAAATATATCACCTTCTGAACCCCTAATTCATCACTGCAACCACTCTCGACCCTCACCAGCTTCCTGAAGCCCCACAAGGTGGTGGAGAAGCCACCTTTCCCTTTCTCAGGAGCCTGAGTTTTCTGGAGAAGAGCCAGTGTGGGAAGGGGGCTCTGGCTGCCATCTCCCCTCACCCCAGTCTTCTCAGGGAAAGCTGGGTCCAAGTGAGTTGGGGGGACTGGGGCTAGACCTCCTGGCTGACTAAGGCCCCACAGAAGCGGCCAACAGCCTGGAGCTGGAAGAGGTGGCCTTGGAGAGTCAGGCATTTCACTCCAAGCCTGGCTTGGCTTCACACATTCCCTCCCCACAGTATACAGGGAGTTCACAAGGAAGTGTGATAATAATAGTACTAATAATATTATTCTATACTCTGTAGCACTTACTACTGCATCAGGCATTGTTGTGTATCTATGTTAACTCACTTAATCCTCACCTTGTGCAGCCCAGTGAGGTACTGTTACTCTCCCCATTGTATAGATGAAGAAACTAAAGAGCAGAGAGGTAGACTCTGTCAGGGATCCAGCAGGAACAGTGTAGCCTCAGAGGGCTTTGCTGACATGAGCTTGTGAGTGGGACGAGGTACAGAGTCAGGGTCAGGGTCACAAGAACCAATAAGAACCTCAAGCTTGAGGACTAACAGCAGGCAGCCGAAGAGAGCAGTGTTACTAGGATGCAGTGAAAGCCCAGGAAAAGGCGTGAAGGCGCTGACCTCCCCCCACCCCACTCCACCCTCCCTGCCCTCTGATTTCCTGTCTGTGCCTCCTGCTTGCCAAAGCCAAAGGTAAGCCAGGGGCAAGAGGGCCCGGCGGGTGAAGGGGGGGTTGCACCCCATAGATACTAGCCTCCTGAGGCACGGAGCAGGCCAGGGATTGGATCTGGGGGAAATGGAGACCTCCACATGCCTAAGGTCCCACAGCTCCGAAGGCAGCTGATCTGGACCCAGAGCCTTGCTCCCTGAGCTGTTGCAAAGTGCTGTCTGGGAAAGGGCTGCAGGGAGCCAGACTGGGGACAGGAGACTGGATTCTAGTGCAGGCTGTGCTGCCCTGCTCTGTGATCCCGAGGGAGACTCCGGATCTCAGTTTCCTCTTCATGCCACTCTGGAACAGCCAAGGTACGCAGAACAGAAAGAGCCTCTCTTCCCACTGCCACTCTCTCCCTTACTCAAATAAACCTGGCACCGAAGGCTGAGGCCTCAGGCGTAGAGATGCTGAGTCCCTGAGGAGGCCACCCCCAGCTGCTGCCCACTTAGGACTCAGAGGTGTTCTGTGGTAAGCCCCCTTTAGTCTCCCTGAGGGCCCCAGTGACTCAGTCTCTCCTCCCTTTGCACTGCAGCTTTCCCTGGCCCACAACTCAGGGACCCACCCCAGGACAGCCTCCCTCCTCCCAGTGAGGATTTGCAGGGCCTGGCCTACGCTGGCACCTTCACAGACCCTTCCTTGGGAGATCAGGGGCAACTCCAGCCTCTGGGGTCTCTGTCTGGGGTGGGGTTGTCCCTCCTCTCCCCTTCCCACCCCACCCAACTCTACCCCACCCATGCTTCCCCAAGCCTCGGGGGAGCCCCACCCAGGTTTTCAGACAAAATCAAGGGGAAAGAGTTAGCAAGAAGGAGGGAGGTCATTACCAGAAATTAAGGAGGAGGCATGCCCTGGGGTAAGGCGAGCGGGACTGGGCTGGCAGGAGAGTCACTCCTAGGTACACCCACAGATGGGCTAAGGTACACGAGATATTCACTTAGAGGCACAAAGAAAGATCCAGACACAAAGAGCCAGGCAGTGACAGGAACACAGAAAGGGGCAGCGATTTGGTTGGCCAGAGTCACAGACCCACAGACCCACAGAGACATAACAAGACATACTGAAAGCCAGCCACACCCAGAAATTCTGAGAAATGCACACTCGCATGTGTGCACACACACAGGCAGGCACACAAGGAAACAGGAACCGAGCTCAGGTTTCAGGGAGGCTGATTTCAATCCAAACAAGTTAGAACTTTAAAGAAATATGGGTGACTCCAAAGTGAGCTGTGGAGAGGACTCAACAGGGGAGGACAGAGCTGAGGTGTGGGATCTATCTACCCTCCCACATAGCGATTCCCCCTCCAAGCCCATCCTGGAGAGTGGATTAAGATACTTTCCTAAAGGAGATGGAGATATTGCTTTCCAGAACTTGTTATCAGCTAGAACTACTAAGGAGAGGCGGAACCTGGACATGAGTGGGGAAGTGGGAAGCTTCCCTCCTGCCCCTGGAGGGGTCACACACTGCTGCTTGGTTCACGTCCCTACCAAACCCTGCCCTGAATTCCTGCTCTGGGCCCGGCCAGGCTGACCTTGTCTCATGTGGTCGGGTCTGGCCCTCCATCTAACACGTTCCTTGGGTTGCCTGCTCCTCTGCCCTCTACACCTATGCATGTGACCTCCTGTGTTTCCCTTCGATCCCTCCCGATCGCTCTCAGAAAGCCTCCTCAAGTCAGGGCACAGCAAGTCATCACCCCCATTCCTCCTCCCCCCTCTCAGGAAATTCAGAATCCATGGCAGAATCCATGGCAGGAATCTGAGGCGGAAGAGGATGTTGAATTCAATGACCTTTAAAAAACAGCCTTCAGCACCTCTCCACCACCACCACCCCCTCCTTCCCAATTCTGCAGGAAAAATCATAAGGTGACATTTATTGACTATTTACTATCCGCCGGTCACTCTGCTAAGTTCTTTTCATGAATTATCTTCCACTACCTCCTCCTCTCAATATCTCCCAATTCACAGGAAACCGAGGTTCGGGAAAGAAAAATGACCACCCCAAATCCACACAACTAGAGAGAAGCCAAGCTGGGGCTGGAATCCAGGTTTGACCACTCTTTAACCACTGCACCAAAAGGCCTCCCAGCACCCTGTGGGCTGACTGGTCAGGATCAGCTGCAGGATTTGAGAAGGCATGGGGCATGCTGGGCAGGACGGCAGGGTAGGGGTACCTGAGGCAGGACTGGTGCAGCTGGAATGAAATTCTGAAACCACATTCCCCTCCCAAGGGTGGCCCTTCCTCCCCCAGGGCCTGGGAAGGGGACACTCCCTCTGGCTCTGGTCTCTCCAACATTCCAGACACACCTCTTGGGAGCTGGGGACAAGGAGGGGTTTGGAGACCTGCAGTGGAACTGCCTTCTCCCATCGCCACTACCCCCAGAGTCCTGGCTGTGTGGCCCTGCATTTGCCACCCACCCTCTCTGGGCCGGGTCCCCTCATCTATGAAGGAGCTGGGGAGCACCAGCTTAATCTCTGAAGACCACATTTCTCCTGCCATACCCAAAGATCCGCTGGCTGCCAGGGGGTTAACTCTGCAGGAGGGCTAAGCGAGGGGCCCGCCTTCCCTTTTATTCCCAGTGAAACTTGAAGAGGTCTGGTAAGGAGGTAGGAAAGGAGAAGGTGAGAAGGGGCACGGGATTTCCTGACAGAGCTTCCAGGGCTCAGGTGTGCCTCCCTGGGGGCAGTCAGGACACCAGCGTCAGTGGGTCCCACCCCAGCCTTCTGGGCAGCAGAGGTGTCAGACTGAAGCACTGGGCAGAAGGGGAGGTGGGGAGGAATGTAGCTGTGGTCCCTGAGTTCAGACAACTGACTGCAGAAAATGGTGGAAGAGTGGGGAAGAGCAGGGATGACTTTCTAGAGGAGACACTCGAGCAGACCAGGAGGATTTCAGGAGTGAGCACTTTGTAGCAAAGGTCCAAAGGGAGAAAGGCACAGAGGGCACAGAGGAGTATGGGGGCGATGGAGCATTGTGAGGGGATAGGTAGGGACCGTGGGCCAGGTAGTGGGGGCACTAAATGCAGGAGGGAGGGTTTGGGGTTATGTCTGGATAGCGAGCCGTGGAAAGACTCCCACTTCTAACAGTGGTGTCAGAAAGATCCCTCTGACTGCGGCTGTATAGTCTGGCTGGGGCAAGCCTGGAGCCAGGGAGGCCGCTAAGGGGGCTGTGGCCAAGGTCTGGGTGGAGGTGCTAAGAGCCTAGACACCGGCAAGCTCTGGAAGAGTGTAACAGGTCCCTCACCTGACTGGTCTCCTCCAGCAACAGGAAGCTCACTACCTCCTGAATAGCCCTCCCCTTTGGCCAGCTCTACCCGAGAGAGCGTTTTTCTGTAGGCCAGGTTCAAGCCTGCCTTCCGGGGATGATGAGTGGGTGCAGGGGTCGGGAAGGAGATGCCATTCAGTGTGCAAGAGGAAGGAAGCTTGCGGGAAAGTGTGGGGCCGCCGAGTTCAAGCTGAGAAGCTTGGTGAAGAGGCTCTGTGACCTGTCGGTGGGACTGACCCCTGCCCCCCCACCGCGCCAGCAGGGCCCAAGTACTAGCCCTAGGGTGCCCCAGCCAGGTGAGACGCCAGCTGGGCACCCTGGCTGGCATTTGTGTCTGGACGCAGTGAAGCTCCTCAGCTGCCCCAGAACAGCAGAGCAAGCTGAGAGGAATTCGCACAACTGGCAGTTTTAGGCACACATTTTATTGTTGGGTTTTTTTTTATATAAAAGGCAAAAGAGTACATTTTTCGGGTGGACGATTAAAGGAGTGAAGACCCTATTTTAAGCAGTCTCCCAACCCTCATCCCTAAATCTGTAACATCTGCTATAGTTAAAAAAAAAAAAAAAAAAAAAAAAGCAAGCATGAAACTTACGACCTGGACTTCACCCCACCACCCCTCACGCCTCCATTAGGACAGAAATACGTTCTCTGTTCCTACTTACATACAGCCAGAGCTCCACACCTGGGCTGTGGCCTCCTCCTCCCCTCCCTACCCCCTTTTTACCACCCTACCTGCCCCAAAGCCTCAAGAAGCCCCCTGCTTAGAAAACGGGCACATACACACACATACTCAGAAACACGTATGTCTGGACCCTTCTCCGCATGGAGCCCCTGAAACATGCGGACCCCTCGCACTTTCCTCACTCACAGATGGGACACACCACAGATGGACCCTCCCCTTCCTCTGGGCTGCCCCCACCCCCCCACAGCTAGAATCCTTTCCACTTGGTCTCTGGCCCTGAGTATCTTGGAAACCATACACACGCACACACATGTACACACATGCTCACACACCCACTGCTCATTCTCTTTTTTGGGGAAACAAAGGGTATGTTGGCCCTACTCCCTGTCCCACCACAGATTAAAGACAGTGTCCTAAGGTCCTATTTGGGGAGGGTCTTGGGGAGAATCCCCAAGGGGGCTGTCCACTGGAGTGGGAGTAGACAAGGAGCTTCTCAGTCTGGGAGGGGGCCATGAAGGCTTCTAGGGAGCAGCCCCTGCACAGTCTGTGGATGCTCAGGGAGGGGACAGGGAGGGGGCCCCTGCCCACTCAGATCTGCTCCTTGTGCTTCACATGGGCCAGCTTCACATTCTCCTGCTCGTTGGAAGGTGGCGGCTGCTCCAGGTGGCAGCCGATCATGAGCTGGTACACGAAGACACCCGCAATGGAGCCCAGGAGCGGAGAGACGATGGGAACCCACCACCAGTGGTGGCCGGTCCTGGGGACAGACAGATGTGGTCAGAGGTGGGTGCGGCAGCAGAGGGGAGTCAGGCTAGGGCAGGCGGGTGGGGGCTGCACTCACGTGAAGACTTCGGAGCCCCAGCCAGCAATGGCGGTGAAAAGGCGGGGACCGAAGTCCCGGGCGGGATTGACGGCGTAGCCAGAGTTGAAACCCATGGAGGTGCCGATAACCAAGACCACCAGGCCCACAGTGAAGGCCTCCAGGCCTCGGGGGACGGGGTTGTTGTAGGGGTCAACAATGGCCAGCACACACACGATGAGGGAGGCGGTGCCAATGAACTGGGGAGTGGGGAGGACAGGATGAGGAGCTGCTCCTATGCCACCCTCTGGTCCCTCCTCTGTCTTCGGCTCCTGGAGTCTTACCATTTCCCATGTTCAGCTCTTTCCAGCAGTAGTGCTAGAATGTGAGTGTGCATAAAGGATCCTCTGCGGAACTGGCTAAATATGCCAATTCCTGTTTTGTAAGTATCTGCCACCATGATTCTGATGCAGGAGTCCCCACACATTGAGAAACACTGCTATAAACAAGGAGTCCTATCCCCCAGTCACCCATGAGCAGCTGAGCAGCTTGGTCCTCCTTCCTGTGTTCCCTTCATGATTCCCTGGCCCATACCTGGTCGAAGAATCCATTGACCATGTCCAAGTGTCCAGAGGGGTAGGTGGCAAAGATGCCCGCTGTGCCATTGGGGCCCGAGACTACAAGCTCATTCTTGGCAAAGGCCCAGATTGCATCTGGTGACAGATCAGACCCAGAGTGGGTGAGGGCAGAAGCCGACCCGCTCTCCTATCTCAGGCTGGGCCCACCCTCCTGGGGGATCACAGGGGAGTACATCACTGCTGTATTACTCAGGAGTCTTTGGAGGGGCAGGGGGGTTGGAGGGTGGACAGCCTGAGACTCTATAGTTGCCCAACTTGTTTCTTTCCCCTTATGCCCCCCACCTTGGGCCCATGAGTGAATGAGTGAGTCATGAGCCTGGGGCTTGGGCAGGCCCCAGCTGTCTGTCATCAAAAGGCCTGGTACCAACAGGTCCCAAGCAGAGGAGGGAGGTAGCGGAGGATGGCAGGGTGGGGAATGCTCACCATAATACAGCCCAAAAACAATCCCAGCACCCAAGAAGGCTCCCAGCGTCTGAGCCAAGGCGTAGACGGGCAGCTTGATCCAGGGCTCCCGCGCCAAGAAACACAGGGCAAAGGTCACAGCAGGGTTCAGGTGGGCCCCTGGGCAGAGGGGAGATGGGACCTATTAGTCACTGTAGCTTGCCACGGTGACCCCTAAGCTCCATGCTCCCCTTCTCTGGCCGTCATATGCAGAGGTGCAGAGAAGGGTTTCTTGTACCAGATGGTGGGTTGGACTATGTAACAGGCCAACTCTGATAATCGGATGCCAAGGTGAGAGTCAAAGGTTCAAAGTGTCAAGTTCCTTCTCCATTCTCCTCTTCCAAAGGCTCAAAAAAGCTGAGGCCACAGCTATGCCTTGCCCTTGGGAATGTCCCCCACCACCCCATTCCCCAGTTGGGCGCCTTGCAGGAATGCCGTTTGAGGGTAATGACCGAGGGTGGAGCACGGCCTTACCAGAGACCTGGCCAGCCACAAGGATGCCCAGGGTGACAGCGAAGCCGAAGGCTAGGTTGATGGTGAGGAAACCACCATGGGTGCCCCGGCTGAGCACCACCTGGGCCACGGAGCCACATCCAAACATCTGTATCAGGAAACAGAACAGGCAGGAAGAGTGAGGCCCAGCAACTCTCTCACTCCAGAGGGAAGGGGTGAATCCAGCAACCTCCACCTGCTGTCATCTGGAGGACAGGGAAGCCCTTCCTGGGAGGAATCCAATCCACACCCCTTCTACGGCAACAGTACCCCGCAGAATAAGCAGACTTGCCCCCCCACCCACAATGCCCAAACTTTAATTTAACAGGGCCCTCTGGAAGGGACTGGAAGCAGAGTCTACAACTGGGAGCCCAAAAGATGGCTGGCCCATCTTCTCTGATTTTTCTGGAATCTCAGTAGGAGTGGGGTACAGGGGAGCAGCTTTCATCACCCAAGCACAGTTTCTCCTGCAGCCCTTCAGGCCCGGCCCATAAAGTCGGAAGGCTCTCACTCATCCCCCACCTGCACTTGCCTCCTCCCGCGTCCAAAAGAAGAGCTTTGTGGTTGGCAGGGGGAGGGTGGCGCAGGGCACCACCAGAAATAGGGAGGAGGCCAGAAGTTAGGCTGAGTCCACTTCTGCTGAATCTGAAATGTCAGAGCCCCTCCCTGCCCCTGTCCCGTTCCTGTCCCAGAGCCTCCTCTCTTCACCCACTCTGACCTCTCGGCCCTCAGGGGTCCAGGTTCCCTACTCATATGTGGAGGTCCTAAAGACAATGATCTGAGTGGCCCCTCTCACTAACCGCAGCAGGGCAGTGGGAGTGGAGAGACTGGTTCTGAGGTTTCTGCCGGTGATGGGGGGATTCAAGAGGACGAAGGTCCCTGATGTCCCCCCAAGTATAGAACATCCTGTTCCTCGTATTTAAATGTAAAAATGCTTCTATTCCAGCCATAAAGACCTACTGCCCTGAGCCTCCAGAGTGTTCCCTAAAGCTGCTCACTGCAGCCCCTTCCCTGGGTTTCCTCTTCTACCTCCCCATAACTGGCAGTTTTACGCCTAGCCAGCGGGCAGTCCCCAGACTTATGCTAAGGGCCCTTGTCCATTTGGATGGGTCAGTGTCCTATTGGACTGGGTTGTTAAGCATTTTGATTATCATCCCTCAAAAGAATAAAAGATAGTGGGGAAGCCAGCGGCAGTGATGCAGGGCAAAGGTGTGTAGGCAGGTGAGAGCAAAGATCAGAGACTGTGAGCATGTGGGGGTGGGGGAAGGCACATGGGGGTCCAGGGCACCCTGCCTGGTTTGGCAGGCCCTGGCCTCAGCTTTTTCCTGCCTGAGGCCCAAACCTGGCTTCATCCCAGGAGACCTTGGAGGGAAAAGCTGTCAGAGCCAGTTCCACCACCTTGGGGCTAATCTTCCTCTTCCTCCCCCTCCTTCTCCCCCACTCCCCGCCTTGCTAGGTACCCCAGAGAAAGGGGATCCCCTCACCCCAAGGCCAGCCCTGATCCTGCCACCACAGGCTCTGGGTTCCGGGCCCACAGAGGTATGCAGGCAAGCCCTCACCCAGCACGCAAGGGTCTCCCAGGCCCAGGCCCTCCTCTCCAGACCGCCCTTGAGGTTCTGCTTTTCACTGCCACCAGATGCCTTACTCGCACCCGAGCCTGAGCCTGAACCTGAAAGCCTTCACAGAAGTAACACCCTCCTTTTGTGGTTGAGGATAAGCCAAATGATCCTGGGGCTCAGTGTAAGGCCTGACTGCTCCTTTGTGGGAGAGGCTAACCTAGATGTGACAGGGGTTAGGGAGGCCCTTCTGTGAATGTGGAAGACAATGCTCTCGGACAGGGGACTGGACCATCAATCAGATGGGGGGGGGGAGACACAAAACTCTGGGACAGAAGGGTGAAAAGCACCTGCCCCTCTTCCCGTCTTGGAACAGGGAGAGAAGGGATGGGGATGACAGGTAGGGTCACTAGTCTTATAAGGGGCTGTGGATAAAGTGCCCCCCACCCCGGCTTCTCCCTTGCTGTTCCTGGAAGGCAAAGGTGAGTCTAAGACCTCTCCTCACCGTGGAGCCTGCTTTACCACCGCCACCCATTTGGGGCACCCCAGCCCTACCTACTTGCCTCTAAGTATGGCTTCTTAGTCCACAGGGGGCTGGCTGGTCTGCATTACCTACAGTTGGAGCTGGGGCGGGAATGGAATAACCCATTCACCACAATGAAGCAACTGAACCCAGAAGTAAGCCGGGAGAAAACAGGTGTAACCACATGAGGGGCTGAAAATCAGAGAGTAGGTGGGACAGGAAATGGAGACTGCAAGTAGTGTGTCTGTCAGACCCAAGAAATACAAACAAAGTCACCCAGGAACAACCTAGGAACAAAACTGGCGTAACCAGGGAGTCAGTGGACTGGGGAGTAGCCCAGGCAGTAGAAGCAGCCTGCTCAGAACAGCCACAAACTAACTCAGAGGTTGAGTTAGAGGCTGGGGAGTAACTCAGAGTGCTTGGGCACAGAGGATGATGGCATCTGTCTGCGTGACTGACAGGGCTTGGGAGCCACTCAGCACAAGAGGAGTGACTTTAGTGACACCAAGTCCTCTGTGCCCAGGGCCCAGCTGCCTTCCACAGCCTCCGTATCTTCAGGATCCAACTTTCTCCCAGCTCTGCTGTTTGCACCTGTGTGGCCTCCGCCCTCTGCCCCCACCCGTGGCACACTGTCCTCACATCACGGCAACTTTTGGACTTTCTGAAGCTTAATTATTCATTAGGGGCCAGATATCCAGGACCCAAATAATCTAATAGGGGCCCATTTGTCAATGTCTCCGCTGCCTCCCAGAGCTGGGACTCCTGGAACCTGGGGAGGTGAAAGCCTGGAGAAGACCCTAGAGGTCTCAGTCTGCAGGGGTGACCACTGCCCCTAGCCTGTGGGCTGGGGCCCGGTAAAAGGGTAACCGATCAGAGCTGTCAGTGGGAGTAACTGCTGGCATTCTGGCAGGAGTCAGAGCTGTCATGGATGGGGTGCGAGCTAGGGGGTGAGACCAGTCTGGAATGGGGGGGAGCAGACCTGGGAGAGGGGTCGGGACTGCCTTGAAAAAGAGCCCCTCCAGCAGAGGGGTCGGGGGATGCGGGGGCTGGAGAGAGAAGGGCTTCTCCGGGTCCCTTCCACTCACCACGAGGATGAGGGTCCCAAGGCACTCAGCCAGAGCCTGGCGAAGCAGCCGGTAACGGATGTGGAGCATCTCCCCGCAGCGGGACACCAGCTCCTTCTGTCGACCCATGGCGGGAGCGGCGGCGGCGGTGGCGTGCGGGCGGGACGGGGCGCGAGCGCGGCGGGCCGGCAGCGGTGGCCCCGAGCGCCGGGTGGCGCCCTTTATACGAGCGGGAGGCACGCGCCCCGCCCGGCCCGCAGCCCCGCCCGCCGAGCCCCGAGCCCGCCCGAGGTGTGGGCAGCCGCCCCCCCGCAGCTTGCCGGGGGAGGCCGGTGGGGACGCTGGGCTGGGGGAAGCGGGTGGGGAAGGGAGGGGGCGGCGGCGGCTGTGAGGAGCTTCAGGGGTGAGGTTCGCTCCGTGGGGACACTTAGGGGAGGAGGGGATTGCGCGGGTCTGAGAGGCAATGGTGCGGGCACGCGGGTGCGGGACCGTGGCTGCGGAGAGTGAAGCCGCCACTAGAGACCTCCTCGGGCCGCTCAGTGCGCCCTGCCGTCATCCACACGACGGTGCCCAGCGGTGAGAGAGACAGGTCAGAAAGGAAGGGACCGGCCCCACCCAGCTCTCCAGGACGGCGGGACCCCGCGGGCCCCCAGTCAGGGGGCTGGAGGGAGGAGGCTGTGCGCCCCGAGGGAGAAGAGCCCCTCTCATAGTCGGGACCTGGGTGGGCTCACAGAACATATGCTGGGCGTCCATGGGCCGTTGTTCTTGTGCTGAGGACGTGTCCCATGTTGCATGTCCTGACCAGCTCTGTCCACAGCTGTGTCCACACATGACGTCTGTCCTGTGTACCAGATGGCACTTGGGCATTTCTCATGGCTGTGCATATGCCTGTTGAACCTGGCTGGCTTGACTCCGTTTGCCACACGTGTACCTGCGTGTGTTTTGCACATGGCTCCAGAGGCTGAGCTGCAGCTGTCCTGACACGCCACATGCCACATGCTTGCCAGCAGGGTGAGTCCCAGCTGTTTTTAACCCTCTCTTCCCCCCACTCTCGCTGATCCCCAGCCAGGGGAGAGTTTGACCCTTGAAGAGGTTAAGGGGCTAAACTGTGAGGTCGTCGGCCCCATCTGAGGTGGGGCATGAGGCATCCTGGCTCCCCATATTGCATTTAATAATTGGGAAACTGAGGTGTGGTGGCCTGGGCCCTACTTCCACAGGACTGGGAGCAAATCTGACCTCAGCCCAGTCGGGATGGCAGCATTGCCAGGGAGACCACATTTTCCAGAGGTTTTAATCCTGGTGGTCTAAGGGCCTTGGGGACTTATCCCTTGAGGAGTGGCTGTCAGAAATGAGGGCTTCAGAGATGACTCATGCCCAAAGAGATTTAGCAACACACTTTGGGTAAATTTACACAGTCGCACATGCACACGTGCGCACACACACACACCCTGAGGCAGGCAGCCACACTCACCTATAAATACTGAGCTCTGTTCACATGCTCATAGAATCCCATTCACATGAGAGCCTGGCCATGGGCTCAAACATATATGTAACCCACTCAAGAGGTCTCCCGTGGCTCTTTGCCCAGGGAGAATTGCCCCCATTCCCTGGGCCCCCACGGGCTGGGAGGCCCCATGGTGAATCAGGGGGCTATCACCAAGTGTCTACCCACAGCCGCACTGCCAATCTGTGACTCAAGACACAACCCTAGACTCCTGACGCCAGAGCCCAGACTGTGGAAACGGGTACACACCCTCTACCATGCTGCCCTTTCTTCTCCCCATCGCGTGATGTGCTTCTCAGTTCCTCAATGCCTCAGATGGGGCTTCAAAGGCAGCACAGGACAGGAACTGGCAAGGGGCTCCTTCACACTGGAAGAAAGAAAGGAACCCAAGCCCACAGCACCCCATCCTCACCGTGGCCCACCCTGGCCTGGCCTGGAAACTGGAGCACAGGAGAAAGATAGGGGCAGCTTTGCCACCAGCAGGCACAGGCAAGGCCCCTATACACACGTGTTTGCACTCAGCTGATAGGTGTTCACATGCTGCACCAAATACTCCCACCAAACTCATTCCTATCTAAAACTCGTGCGGACACACGTGCTCATACGTGTCCATACACGTGCACATTGGGATGGCTTTGGCTCAGAACTGAGAGGATTTGGAATGGGTAGGGCTTCGCGCTTCTTAGTGGGCCTGGAAGAGGGAGAAGGGTACAATGCCTTCCAAGGATCCCTTATTCCTGCCAGCCCTCCTGTGGGATTAAGAGGGGTCAGGGCCTGGAGATTTTGTCCAGAAGTGCCAGGCTGGCTTGAGTTTGGGGGCTGAAGCAGGACCTCACTAAAGGACTCTTCTCGTTGTAGTCCAATGTCAATGGCGCCCCCTGGGGCAAAAGATAGAAAGAAGCATGGCTTCAGAGAGAAGTGATTGAAGCTTGGCAGGGCCGGGCTCTGAGTCACAGAGCTTACCTACAATGCTCTGGGCTCCCTCCTGTGCTTTGGGAAGGAACACCAGCGCCAAGTGCAGGCTAGAAGCCAGCCCACCTGGGAGCTCTGGGAGGATGCAGATGAGGAGGCCCCAGCTCCTCCCAGGGTATCTTGAGCAAGGTCTATGTCTCACCTGGGCGGGAGAGCTGAGCCCAGGAAGGGGCCTTGACAGCCCATCCACCCTGTTGGAGGCTGTGACTCCTTGAGGTCAGAGGTCAGAGCTGGGGGAGTGGGTTCCCAGGCAAGGGAAGGGCTAAAGATGCAGGTCCCAGCTTGCTGGACCAGAGGGGCTGACTGGGGCCCTGTAAGGGGACAGGGAGGTGGTGGCAAACCCTTCATTTCCTGCCCCCTAACTCTTTTTGCTTCAATAGGAGCAGCCTGAACCATCAGAAGATACATGGGCCTTGCTGTCAGCAAGTGGGATAGAGAAGAGAGTAGACATTGGAAAACAAATCATGTTACAGTCCCCCCCAGCCTCTTCAAACCCCCTAATCTCCTCCAGAGCATTGGAGCGGGATGGGGGGAGTGGCAGACCAAAGCAGACATATAGACATTTTCAGTTTAGAAAGCACTTCCTCCCATTTGCAAAACAACCTCCCAAAGTGAGTCTATTTCCCCCCCCCCTTTTACAGTTGACAAAACTGAGGTTTGGAAAGAAGTCACCTGCTAAGGTCTCAACCACTGAGTGTTGAGCTGGGATTTTCAAACCCCACGGGGCTGAGCAGGAGAGGTAGAGAAGGGCAGAGAGGGCAGGGAGCCTCAGGTTTTGAGGCACAAGAGGAGCAGGGAGCCAGGATGCAGGAAGCCACTAAGTCTCTCCACACTTGAGCCCCCTTTCTAGAATGTGTCCCACTCTTAGGCCACTGCTGGACATTATTCCTGCCTAGGCCTCAGGAGTTGGGGGCTGGCTCCGGACTGGAATTGGGAGTGAAGAGCAGAGATGAATCATCCTATTATGAACGTCCCCAGACTGGGGGGCGGGCGAGCATCTCCTCCTGCTCCAACAGTCACCCCGTGTCTCCAGACAAGATGGCAGAGAGCCCATGAACCCAAACTACCCTCTTGGCACCTCCAACCAGATGTCCAGCTGGACCCTGAGAAAAATCTACCTTTAGACCCATATCCCGGGGATTCTGAGTTCACCTTCTGGTGTCCCTGAGGTGCCCTTGGCACCCTTTGGGGACAGCAGAGAGCCCTAGAGGAGGTAGAGGGACGGGGCAGAGGCCTGGACTCCTTGCTGAGGAACGGCCGGGAGTCACAAAGGCTAGGCTGCCACATGTCCTCCTATGTGAATATGCACCCGCATCCATGTGTGTTCTCAGCTGCGTGTGTGTGTATCCATGGAGGTCTGCATGGACACGTGCACGACCAAGGGCATCAGGACCTGCGCGAGCATTCGTGTGTCCAAGGGGCTCTGTGCGCATATCTGTGTGTGTCCCTGCCTGGGCCTGGCTGTGGGTCTAGGTCCAGTGTTTACAAAAGCCAGAGACATAGGATGGGGATCTGTTGAGGAGTCTGGAGACTAACTGGCCAGCCGTTTGGGCCTGCCCCGTGCCAGCCGAGGGGGAGGGGAGTTAGTGACGGGGAGCTGACACAGACCAGACTATCTCCGCAAACAGGCCTGGGTGTCTGGAAGGCTCAGGTTCACACCTCAGGGATCAGATCCTTGGAGCCCCTGGGTTTTCTGTTTTCCTATCTTTTTCACTAGCAGGAAAGCTTCTGGAACCATGGTTGTTTCAGAAGATGAGGGGTCAGGACCAGAGGTTGAGGAGAAAGAAAAGCTCATGGGCTTCCTGGGGGTCCTGAATTAGGGCCTGGCATTTGCCTGGCCCCTGCAGCCAGGAAGGGAGCGTGGAGCTATTGAAAGGCTGAGGCAACCAGAGGCTTCCTGGAGGAGGAAACATTTGGCTGGGGATTTTATGGAAGGTCTTCCAGGTGAGAGCCTGCTGGGCCAGGCCATGATGAGAGCACCTGTAGTGAAGCCAGGGAGGGACACTGGTGGCACAGGAAGGGTCTTGGGTTCTGTACTAAGGGCCTGGACCTTATCGAGGAGCCAAAGATATTCAAGCTGTGCTTCTTTAATACCCAGAGCTCTGAGGAAACTCTCGCGGTGACTGTTCCACCTGGAACTGGGGAGAGGGACGCCAAGGAGGCAGAGCCCTGGCCCCACCTCCCACTTCAGCCACAGTATTTTAACCATGTTACATCAGGGTTCTAAACATGATGGTAATTGACAAATGTTCCACTGCTAAGAACAGAAGCTAATGGGAGACCTGAAGGTTTTAAGCAGCAAAGTGGTATGGTCTCCATTTGTCAATTAATGGAAGGCATTGGAAGGATCCCTCCAGCTGTGAAGTGGAGGGTGTGTTGGAGGGGAGAGGCTGAGGCCCAGAGGCCTGGAAGGAAGCCACAGAGGAGGGAAAAAGGCCAGATGCAGGGCAATAGCTATAGGGAGCGAGGAGGGTTTGAATTGGGGACTTAGGGGGCAGAGTGAACAGGGCAGGTCGGCAAGAAGCTAAAATTGGAGGCGAGCAGAATTGGGAAGACAGGAACTTGAACCTGGGTTGGGGCCCAGGACAACTGCTCTCTGAGAGGCCTGTGGTCTGAAGGGGGCGGGATGGGGGACAGGTGGTGGAAGGAGGCTCTGCATCTGGTGTTCTGGAAAGGCCATGGGCATGTGTGAGGCCCAGTGTTCTCTCCCCTCATCCCAGCCCAGTCTGGGTGCTAATTACAGGCCAGCCACTGGCTGCCTGTCCTGGGGAAGAGGTGTCACAAGGGAAAGTATCTAAGAGAGGGGATAGGCCCAGAAGGAGGTTCTGCAGTCAGACTTCAGGTATGACTTCCTAAGGATCGCTAGACCTGGGATCGGTGGGAACCGGGCTCCAGGGAGACCCATGGATTGGGAGATGGGGGTGGGGATTCTGTGGGGGCAGATTAGAGAAAGGCCAAGATGCCATATCTATCTATGCCGTATAATACGATTGTCGTCGTAGCGATAATTAGACCTCCATCTTGTAATTGTCTTTTTTTTAAGTGGTTGGAATAATTAAGTTCTAGTCTCTTAGCAAGTGCCTTAATTATAATACCATATTGTTGGCTTGTGGGACAGAGGAGACTCAGGCTTGAGCTTAGGTGGACCAGAGTGTGCACACTCCCACCCCTCCCCTCCCCTGGGCTCTGCTCCTCTAGGTCTTGCTAACAGGTGGCCCAGAACAGGGGACAGGGCCAGGCTTTGCACTCCTCTCTGCCCCACTGCACAGATCTGGAACTCGGCTTTCCATTTCTTTATTCCTCCTCACCCCAGCCCTTGGCTCCAGGAAAGCTCAAGTTCAGCAGCAAGGCCTAGAGCCAGGACGCCTAGATTCTCTGGGTCTCCACCCCTAGCCCCCTGTGTGACCCTGGACAAGTTCCTACACCTCTCTGGGCCTCATGCAAACCAGAAAAATTATCTTCCCCATCCTGCTCTCAGAAGCTGAAGTGGGAAAGGGAAATGAGTCTCTCTCGGGGTTTGGAACACCCTGGTCCCCTTTAGTGCTGTGGGCAGTCTGAGAGTCCTTTCCCCCCATACTCCCTCCTCTCTCTTTGCAGCAGAGGGATGGGCAAGCAGGCTGGCCTATTCCTGAGTAGGGTAGGGGTGACTCACGTGCCCCAGGCTTCCCCTCCCCTTCATCTCTCACCTGGATTAATCTATGACTCACAAAGCAAGCACCGGATGTTGGGGGGGTTACATGTTTACTTACTGAGGTGGGGACACTCAGACTAGCCCGAATCTGAGCAGCCCTTTGGACTTCACTGAATATAACCTGCTGCAAGGACCCCCAGGCTTTGGGGTCTTGCTCTTCTTCTCCAGAGTAAGGTACTGGGCAGAGGAAAATAGGGTCTCCAGCTAAAATGATTCTGGTTTAATACTTTAATTTTTTCTAAAGATTTACTTATTTTAGAGAGAGCGAGCACCAGTGGGAGGGGCAGAGGCAGAGACAGAGGGAGTCTCAAGCAGACTCTGCGCTCAGCGTGAAGTCTGACCCGGGGCTCGATCCCACGACCCTGAGATCAGGACCTGAGCTGAAACCAAGTCGGATGTCCAACTGACTGTGCCACCCAAGCGCCCCGAAAGGATTCTGGTTTAGAGGAGGCGTTGATACCACAGGCAGAAGAGAAGACACTTTGAGAATTCACTAAATGTAACTGTGTAGAGACACTTAGATCTGACAGAACTGGGGAAACCAAAGCCCCAAGAAAAAGGTTTTGTTTAAAGCCTTTAAATCCACAGGGAAAAATGGAGTTTTTGCCTTTTGTCTGAGAGCTTTTTCTCCTGACTTGCCCTTCGAAAAGAGATTTCCCCTTTTACAGCGAATCAGAGCTAGAGGCAAAAATGTGTACACAGACTAGTGCTTACAGACATGTCCCTGCCCCCAACATAGAGCAGACAAATCACTCCATACATCAGACAGACTCCCACCCCATCCACGTCCACCTGCAAAGTTAAATGCAGATGCCCACAGAGGCGGACGCACCCACGGGAATGTGTAACCTACATCCTTGCTCACACAGTTCCTTCTAGTCTTCTCTCCTTCCCTTCCAATGAAGTTCCAGCTCCTCAGGCCACTCCCCCGCCCCTCCCGGCGAGGTCATCTTCGACCATGCCAGCCTCCTCACCTACTTCCCAGAGATCTGAGGAAAACAGGCTGGAGCTGTAATGTGAGGGATTCAGATTGGGAGCCTGGGCTTCCAGCGCTCTCCACGCTCCATCCCCTAAGCTACAGGGAGTGCAGAAGGGATGGCATGGCTTCTTGGGTTGGAGTCCTTTGCCCTCTTCCCTTGCCACACTGTGCACCTGACGAAGCCATTACCGCACCCATTTTCAAAGTAGGAAAGCTGACCCCAGCAGGGGAAGTGACTTGCCCAGGGACACATGGGGAGGTAGCAGGGCCAGGGCTCATCTCCCAAGTGGGGACCGCTGTCTGCACCTGTCGGAGCCACCTGCTGCAGCTTTACTTGGGGGCAGGCTCTGTTCCTTCCCGCACCAGGATCATCCAGAACTGGCTTTGTGAAAGGCCAGAAACCAAGGACTGAAACTGCCCCAGGAGGAAGCAGGACAGTCTGAAACAGGCCAGCACCATCCCCCCTCAGAGCCTAGGGACAGGCTGGGGAGAAAAATAAGTGAGGAGCAGCCAGGGACAACCACAGACCCAAGGTCCGTGAGGGCTGGAACTGCGTTTCTTTCCCTGACAAGAAAACCTTGCACACATCTGTCGGGAGTTTGTGAATCAAGGGCACGGGGAGAAGCAGACCCCAGCTCACACGGCCCATCAATGTATTCTCTATGCCCACTTCTAATCCCATGACATAGGACTGGCATAGGTTCACGAAGACTCACAGAATTGGGACAAAATTGGAGATCAGGGTTCCCGTATGTAGCTTATCATCTCGAGGGCCTGCCCGCTGCCGAACGTGCTCCCTCCTTTGGAAGACGAGGAGAAGTCAGAGCGCGTGCTGCACGGGGCTGGCATTACTGTGTGAGCGCATTCCCACACGGAAGACACGTGAAACACCCAGCATTTAGTGAGCACCCAGCATTTAGCCAGCACTCCGAGGATGTCCGCCGCAGCTCACACCATCCCCACCCCGCCCATTCTAGGCAGAGAGTACAGACTATGATTCCTTTTTCCCTAAGGTCTCCTGGTGGCCCTGCGTGCTCCATCGCCCCTTCTGTACCCACCTGTCTCCTCCTTGAGCACAGGACTGTCCTCGGTGCCACGAAGGTGCCAAGAAATCTATCTTCAAACATATCACCTGCCCCCAAAGAGTGACAGGGTTAACCCCACATGAAAAAGGCAGAAAAACCAAGAACATGGGGAAACTGATTTAATTTTAAATCCAAGTTTAAGACAACAGAAGGGTTCACGCCACCGTATGCGACTACGAAGTAAACTGAACAGACAATCATTGCTCCGATGTTTCAGAGGAGAGAAAGAGCACCTCAGGCTGGGGGCGAAGGAAAGGTTGGAGGAGGAGGCACTATTTGAGCTGAGTCTGGAAAAACACCCAGGATTAGGGGAGACGAAGAAGGGAGAGGCTGCCAGAAGTGGGGTGTGGACCAGGGTGTAAGAAGGCAGCCCCCCCCACCCTGCCCTGGCACAGAGAGCTTCTGGAGAGCAGGACTGGGGTCCTGTTCCCCTCTGCACCCCTCTGCAGGGCTGCAGGCACAGAGCCGGAGGGCCTGAGACACTGAGCAGCCAGGGCAGCCCTCAGTGTTCTGTGCAGCTCTCCTGGACTAGAGCACCAGCTGAACCCTTCGCCCCCTCACCCACCCAGCCCCTTCTGTCCTCTGTGTTTTTCCACGTCCCCCCCGGAAAGCAACAGCACCCCGCTCAGTGCTGGGACCCTCAGCAAGTTCCTCACCTTCTCTGGGCCCTATTTAAAGGCCTGACCCTGCACTGAAGGGTATACTAAGGTCTAGGCATATATCCTGGCAATGGGAAGGAGACAGAGCCTCAGCCCTGGGCACATGTCCTCCTCTCCACACTTCTGGAAGCATCCTAGGAAGACAAAAAGAAGCCCAGGCCAGGGCTGACAGGTGGATGGATCTCCTGGGTTCATTTAGTTCCCTTTCTGAGCTGGCTCACTCTCTTCTTCTGGAAGTTCAGACAGGCCCAGGGGACTCTGTAGGATACCAGACTCCGCCCCAATGCTGAGGCATCAGACAGAAAATTGGGGCAGGGCTTCTTTGGGGGAATATCTCAGTGTGTTCAGGCCAGCAGGTACTCCACGCAGGATCCGTACATAACAAGGGTGGAGGTCATGCCATTGACATCTTACTCCAGAGGTCGAAGTCCTGCTGTCACCTACAGCTTGCTCCTAGGGCTGGAGCTCACACGGTCCACTTCTCACTTCGGGCCTCCACAGCCTGTACCAGGCCTTCGCCCAGGATGGCCAAGTCCTCCAGGATCGCCTCCACGTTGGGTACCATCACCAGCTCCTCACCTTGAGACATCACCATGCGCCCCTTCGTGTTAGAGGCCTAGGGGAACCAGAGAAATGGGGACTGAGGTGTCACAAAGGCACACCAGAGACAACATGCGGGGGTGGAGGGGAGCAGCAGTAGTGCAAACAGACACGCAAGACACATGCTTCACACCTGACCCATGGTCGCTCAGAGAGCACGCCACGTACAGACATGCGTGCCCGTAAGGAACCACACGTACACACTCAGGAACACAGGGTTATCACCAGCCAGCATACCTTGAAGGGCTGGGGCTGGAAGCTGCTGGGCTTCCAGAGAACACCGATCACCTCTCCACCATGCTGGTCATAGAAGAAAAGGGCCAGGTCCCCAAAGGCCTCCTAGGAAAGGGCAGGACACAGATAAGACTAGAGGTGGACACCGCCCTAGGTTCACATGGAAGTCCCCTCCCCAGGTTTAATCAGCCCCTTTGGGACCTACCCTGAGCTGCGCCAGATAGAGCTGAGGGGGATCGTAGCCCAGCACAGGCATCAGGGAAGAGGGCCCGGGCTCACTGAGCAGGCCACGGCAGAAGGAGGCAGCTGGCGAGTCCACGGCTTGACGGTGCCGGGGGATGTGGCGGGGAGACAGGCGGATCAGCACATCATACATATCCAAGGGTGGCCGGAACACCGTCTGAGGAAGGGCAGAGAGCGGTCAGCAGCACCCACTGGGAGCGGGGAGCTGGACCACAAAGTCTTCTACATGCCCACCTCTGTTTCTTCCTTCCCTTTTGTCTGACCTCCCACCCCCAACTAGGGGCCCAAATGCTCATCTGAAGGTGGGAACACCAAGCCCGAGCTGGGGTCAGCTTCACCCTAACAGGAGGAACACAGGCTAGAAGTGTGAGGCCTGGAGAGAGCCAGGGCCCTGGTTCTCCTGCAGGCTCCACCACTGTCAGGCACCATCAGGCACCGTGGGCAGCTCCAATGCCTTCTCTGGATTCAGTCTCGCCAAACAAGGGGACAGAGCATCCTGCAAGAGCCCCTACAGCTCCAGACTTCCAACATTCAGAGGCAGAATCCCCGGAACACCAGAGCCTCTCTCGGTCAGGGGCTTACCCTGATGTCCCCAGGCCCCCGGGGATCCATTAGCTGCTTCTCTAGGACAGGCAAGGCCTCAGCTGCCAGGACCACAAGCTGCTGTAGGATCTAGGGAGGGCACACATACATCAAACAGATCAGACCTAACCACGGCTCTCTCTTAGGTCAGGCTGGGCCTACTTTTTCCTTGGGGGAAGAAAATCACAAATTTGGAGGTAGGGATGGGACTGCACCTGGGGCGAGGGTCCATCCTGTGTCCATACAGAGTTTTTACGATCCTGGGGGGTAACGATGACCATGACCGGGAGTTGTGTCCGAGCTGCCAGGAAGCCACTGCGGATCTCCTGCTGCTCCTCCACTGTGAACAAGACAGGGTCCTGGGTCAGCCTGCTCCTTTTCCCTGACATGCTCTACTGCCCCAGGTCTTCTGGTGGCCCATCACAGGGATTTCCCAATGGCCCTCCCGCCAAGAGACGAAGGCAATGAAAAGAACGCCATGTTTGCCTCCACTGGGTGGGGCACTAAACTCCCAAGCTCAGCCCAGAGACAGAATTTTCCACTGCCTGGCACCCCAGTGTAGTTTCCGGGCTTGCACAAGCTGAGGCCTGCCCCTGACCCCCTCCCACCCTATGCTCCCACACACCTGGGGAATTAGGAAGCTGACACCCTCCTCTCTGCTGGGACCAAGAGCTCCTCATGTTACAACTGGAATTCATCACCCCCACTCCCCAAGAGGTCTGGGCATCTACTCTAATCTGGGCCCTTCTCTGCTCCCCACAAGACTTCTCACCTGGTATTCAGGGTCGCCTTCTACTCTCCTCTCCCCTTCACAGCCCACACTAGGTAGCCTGCTTACCACCTAGTCCATTCTGTTTCTGATCACCATGTGAGCAAACCATAGCTCTACACCTTCAGAACTCCGTAAAACCTTGAACTGGGCCTCTTTCTCCTAGTAATTCCCCAACCCAAGGCCATCGGGGTCAGGTACAAATATCTGGGAAGGGGAAGGCACACACACAAAAACACCTCACAGACTGACAGGGAAAACCCCGTGTGCCCTGCTCTGCAATCCACAAACCGTCGTTCCTGTAGTAGTCTGATCCCAGTCCTACCACTTACCAGTGAGCTCGTTATTGAGGTTGACAATAAGGGGGTTGTTCTTCCAATCAAAGGTCGACACCAAAAAAAGGAACCGAAGGAAGCCCACCTGGGGGGAGCTGAGAAGAAGGAGTAAGCAAAGAGTCTGGGCCCAAGCACACCTCCCAGGGCTTACCCCATGGTCTGGACAACTTAGACCCCTTCCTTGGCAGGGACTAGGGGGAGGGGGTGTCTCAGAACCTCTTCTGTCACGTTTCAGCTACCCTCTCCCATTTGGACTGAAGTACAGCCTAAGGGATGGAAGCTGGCCCCAAAGGGAACTTTCTGGCTAGGGAAAAGATGAAGGGAATTACCTGGGCGGGGTGAAGGGCTCAGGATGCAGGAAAAGAGCAGCAACCACCAGGTCCAGGCTCTCATCAGTAAACCCCTCACCCAGAAGCTGGGCACGCACCCACCGCTTGGCCAGCCGTGCCACACCTGAGAAGGCTGGGTGCTGCTGCTGGAGCCTGTGGGGGTGGGGAAGAGGGTAGTGGCAATGAGCCTCAGGCCCTCAGGGCCCAAGAGCAGTATTGCAGCTCCACCGCCACTATCTACTCAACCTTTACGCAAAGTTACCCTCTGTGCTAACACTTTTCTTCCTTTCTCTCTTTTTTTTTATCTTTCTTTTTTTCCCTCTTTCTTTCTTTCTTCCTTTCTTTCTTTCCTTCTTTCTGTCATTCATTCATTCACTCATTCATTTGACAGACAGAACACATGCAGGGGGAACTGGAGAGGGAGAAGCAGGCTCCAGGCTGAGCAGGGAGCCCGATGCAGGGCTCGATCCCAGGACCCTGGGATCATGACCTGAGCCGAAGGCAGACGCTTAACCAACTGAGCCACCCAGTTGCCCCTCTGCTAACACATTCTATACAGAATCTCACATACCTTTAGCTAATACCAACAGGTTGGTCCTATAAAGTTCCCATTTTACAGGGGCACCTGGGTGGCTCAGTCATTAAGCGTCTGCCTTCGGCTCAGGGCGTGATCCCAGCGTTCTGGGATCGAGCCCCACATCAGGCTCTTCCGCTGGGAGCCTGCTTCTTCCTCTCCCACTCCCCCTGACTGTGTTCCCTCTCTCGCTGGCTGTCTCTCTCTCTGTCAAATAAATAAATAAAATCTTAAAAAAAAAAAAAAAGTTCCCATTTTACAGACGAGAAATAAGATCGGGAGAGGGAACTCCTACACAAAGGGACATAGCCAGTGAAGTGTCAGGGCGAAGGTTCTAGAATTTGCCTGACTCCATAACTCATATCCCTACAACACCATCTGGCCTCCCAGAGAGACAGGTGGCCATACCCATGTAAGGCGCTGGTGAGCAGGGGCAAGTGCCTCGTGTCCCTCTCAAGGCGGAGGGAGGCAGGGGTGTCCCTCAAGGAGATCATCCCCTCGGGGCTCCGCATTTCCCTCAGGATCTGGGGCTCCCGCTGATAGGCCACACGAACCCGGAACACGAACCCATCCTGTTGAAAGAGGGTATGGGGTGGGAGATACAGGTCAGCCTGGAGCACCCTCACAGCCCGTCTCCTCCCTCCCTGGGGAATCCCGACCCTGCACCAGCCTAACCTTGAGGACGTCCGTGTGCGTGGCCGTGGCACGACACTGCAGCCCATGCTGCTGCGTCAGCAGCTCTGCCAGGCGCAGCTGGAAGGCAGCTCGGACCCGCCGTATGGCCTCAGCATCCTGTGGCCACTGACCACTGCCCTCCAGGTGACATACCACTAGGAAGAAAAGTAAGAGGTCTCAGGACTGTGGGATGGAGTGGGAAAGGTTCCTCTCATCCCTCCCGAGAGGATCATCACCGGTCATCGGCTCCACGTAGGCTGGACAGGGCTTGTCGGGCCGGGGTAACAGCGAGGCCCGCTCTCGAAGCTGCTCATAGAAGGAGTAGGCTGGCCGGACTGGGGTAGGTGGGAACACCTATGGAAGAAGCAGGGCTGAGGAAGGGGCCTGGGACTAGGAGAGAGTGAACACAGGAACTGGAAGGGGGAATACTGGGTGAGCGGGGCAGAGGTGAAGGGTCGCCAAGCAGAAGGGGCTCCCTGTCCCCTTGCACCTCACCTCAGTGTAGCGCAGCACTGGGTGAGCTCCCTGCACAGCAGACACGGTCAGCGGGAGACCTTCCAGCCCCCACAGGAGGCGGCTGAGGTCATCGTAGCAACGCACGGCTGCTGCCAGGGCCTCCTCACCTGTGCTGGAGTTCTAAGAAGGAGAGGCACAGTCAGGAGACCAGGACCCTACAGAAGCTCCCCCAAACCCCACCACTGCCACAGCCACCTGGGATTCTGCCATAGAGCCAGCACCCCCTCTGCTGGACACTATGGGAAGTGCAGTCTGGCTGAGGTTGCAAGTGCTCTCCACCTGCTACCTAATTCCACCGCACAGGCTACTCTGCAACCCCTGGCCGTGACCCCAGCCCTGACAAACGACCCTTACCTCTTTTGGGCTTTGGATCAATGCATCCAGAAGGCCCCCCACATAGTGGACACAGGTATCTGGGATGTTGGCATGGCTGGGAAAGGGGCACAGCACAGACTCAGTGTGGGCACTGAGGCTACTGGAATAAGCTACTGGATATTAGCTATTCAGCCCAAAGCTTGGGCTGGACCCTCCTAAAAGGCTCCCCAGTCCATGGATGCTTCCTGGCATCCAGATGCTAACACTCACAGTGCCAAGAGGTGGGTGACCACCTGGTGGGGAATAAGGCGCTTCTGGGCCATAGAGGCTGCCTCCCAGACCACAGCTTCCCGAATGGCCCCATCCTGGAAACGCCGAAGCTCTGAGCGAGATCCCCAGAACTGGCGGAAGTCAGCAGCCTGAGGAAAGGCAATGGGTGGTAGGAGAAATCAACAAAGATGGGCTCTGTCGGAAATCCCTGACAGGCTGCAACCCAAGAGGCATGAGGATGATCCACACCACTTCTGCCAGTGTGTGGCTTGGACTTCCCAAGCCAGGGCCAAACCATCCCCCAGACCTCAGGGCTCCTCACCTCAGGCTGGTTGGCCTCTGGTCCAAGTTCGAGGACACTGGTCAGCCCCTCAGGCCGGAGGAGCAATCCCAGGGTCAGGGTCCCAGAGTCTCTGTGCTTTGGTGGATCTTGGCTGATGTCCCACTATAGGGTATAAAAAGGCGAGCTCAACCCAAGAATGCCCCAGCTTGGTCTGGAAACCCACTTTGCAACTAAGTAGAAAGATCTACAGGCGCCTGGATGGCTCAGTTGTTTAAGTGCCTGCCTTCAGCTCGGGTCGCGATCCTGGGGTCCTGGGATCGAGCCCCACATCGGGCTCCCTGCTCAGTGAGGAGCCTGCTTCTCCCTCTGCCTCTGCCCCTCCCCCTGCTCGCCCACACGTGCACTCTCTCTAATGGATAAAATCTTAAAAAAAAGAAAAGAAAAGAAAAGAAAAGAAAAGAAAAGAAAAGAAAAGATCTAGCTAGAGGAATGGTGTGTCTTTTGTATCCCCTGGGACCCTGGATCTAAGTCCCCTTAAGCCCACAAACTCCCCACCCCACAGCACCTCACCTCTGAGACTGGGGGCCGAGAGTGGGCCAGCAGGTGCAGGCGGGACCCCAGACCCTGCTCCAGGAGGGTGGTCAGGGAGCCCAAAGCAGCTGAAACATAGTCCCCACCAAGATCCTGTAGCTCTGGCCACATCTTTAGCCGGTGACATGCTGCCTGCAGGCGACTCAGTGGATGGAGACTAGAGGGGCACAGAAGGACAAAGAGAATGAGGTGCTGCTGACCCCAAATACCACCCCCCCCCAAAACGAGGAAGATCTGAACACCTGCCTGAGGACCTCTGCCCCATCACTGCAGCCCCAGGGAAACAGGACCCACTGCCATAGCCTGCCAGCCCTAAACTTACTGCAAGATGTGGTCAAAAGCCCGGATCATGGGTTTGGGAGTCATCAACAGAAGCTGGAATCCATCATCAGCTCTACTGTCCAGCAATGCCATAGACAGCCGTGCCTCATGCTGTACCTGGGGCCACAGGATAAACAGGGAACTCACATGTGAGACTATCACCACTATATCTCCTCCTTCATTGACCTGAGGGCTCAGACCAAGAGACATGCCTGACCTAAGCTCTTTGGAGAGAAGTTTCTGGGGCTCTGGGACTGGCAGAAGGGACAGAAGGGGTACTCAGGAGTGGGGGACAATTGGTACCTGGTGGTAAGTAGATGCAGTAACATCAGCACAGAGATTGAGACAGCCTGAGGAGTCCAGGAAGACAACAGGGAAGGCCTGGTGGAAGTCAGCCAGGGCCGGCTTGGAGGCACAGAGAGAAGGCGGTCAGAGTTGGAGCCTTACCTTCAAGCCTCCTTGCCCAGACCCAGCCCTGCCCCACTCACCAAAGAGGGATCTGAGCTGAGACATAAGCTGATCCCGTTGACTGTCAAATCTGTGGTGGCTGAAGTGAGCCAGAGAAGGTGGGTGTGTCAGAAGGTATCCTCTTCCCAGGGGACCCAGACCTAATGACACTCTCTCTCTGGTCAGGTGGCTGCAACTGCCTGCCTCCAGAATTCAGTTTGCTCAACTGTCTGATGGCAAGAAACTGAATGATCCCTGATAGGATGACAGGATTGACAGGAAGAATGGAACCCTTGGCCTTTCTGGGTCTAGCCACCTTACCCAGAAACTGCAAGACACTCCTCAAGACCTGGTAGCCGCTCATAGTAGTATGGATCTTGCGCGTGGACACAAGGAAGGCAACCAGCATGGAGACAAGGAACCCACTGAACCCTCCCAGACCCTGAAAAAGAGATGGAGAGAGAGGCCCAAGCTCAGGGCCAGCCCACCACTCAGTGAGGCAGGGAAGCTGGGCCACTTCCAACTCACCTTGTCCAGTTCCCGCTGCCGCAGCCAGACCTTCAGAAGTGCCACACCATCCTTCAGCCCCAAGGCTGAGCCCAGCACAGTGGACAGCAGCTGCACGTGGGACTCAAGGGTCATGTCCTGCAGGACCCATGCATTATAGTGGGGGGTGGGAGGCTCTGGGCTGCCTGTGGGAGGGAGAGAGGAAGCCATGGGAGGAGAAATCCCCACAACATCCTTCCCTTCAGCTCCACCTTGATACCACTGCCACTTACCATCCCCTGGGGGACTCTGCCCTCGGTACCAGGCAGAGCGCACGTTGTTCTTAGATGGCAACAGGCGGCACGGGCGGAAGAAGTCAGGTGGAGGGCACGGATGCAGACGTATGGTGACCAGGCGCTCATCCTTCCCTGGGGAGACCGGGAGTGCCGAGACCCTGCCAGGTGCGCCCCCGTACCACCCTCCTCCCATGTGAGGGCCCACGCCCTCCCACCTTAGAATCTCAGGTCCTTACACCTTCCCCCTCAAACTTGAGGCCCAAACCACTCACCTCGGACTTGAGGTCCCCACACCTCCCCCACTAGATTTGTGGCCCTAGACTGTGCCTTCATCCCAAGGTGTGCCTCTTACCACGTGGCCGAAGCAGCAGTGAGGGTTTCAGGTGGCAGCCGTTGGTGTAGGAGAAGCGAACACTGCCAAAGAAGGGGTCTTGGCCCAGGTGGTGAGCCAAGTGGGCCAGGTAGAGAGCACGCTTGCGGAAGTAGCGCTGGTTCAACCCATCCTTGTCCTGTAGGATCTCCTGGAGAGGGTCAGAAGAAGGGAGAGATGACCAGGCACTTAAGCGCTTGTTGTTAGAGAGCTTGGGGTCCAGGAGGAAGCCAAGGTGAGTCACGGTTTAGAGACCTCAGGGATCTTTGCTGGCTGGAGTATCTGAACCAGGGCTAGCAACTATATACTTAACTCTCAGATGAGCAAGGCCAAGTTCCAAATGGCAGCAACTGACCCAAGGGCACACTGAAGCTGCCCTCAAGAAGACAGCAGAAGAGCAAATTTTGTTCGCTTGTTTTTTTAAAGATTTTATTTATTTATCTCAGAGAGAGAGAGAGAGAGAGCGCACATGAACAGCAGGGAGAGGGAGAAGTAGGCTCCCCACTGAGCCAGGAGCCCAACATGGGGCTCGATCCCAGGACCCTGGAATCATGACTGAGCCACCCAGGCGCCCCTGCTCTTTTGAGTTTCAGTTCAGATTTCAACCCCCTGGCAAGTGGCAGGTGGGAAAGAAAGAGAGACCCAGGAATTTGTAGGTGATGAAGGAACAGGGCCCTCATCCCCCAAATATTGGACCTCACCCTGGGCATGGTCACTGCCATGTCCACATTGATGTCCGGCCGGATGCAGGTACCCAGAAGGTAGCTGCCCACAACAGTGACCTGGGCTGGAGGCAAGAAGCGGAAACAGCCCTTCA
Source organism: Ursus maritimus (assembly GCF_017311325.1). Lineage (NCBI taxonomy): Eukaryota > Metazoa > Chordata > Mammalia > Carnivora > Ursidae > Ursus > Ursus maritimus. The sequence continues at coordinate 23,508,394 of NW_024424119.1, forward strand.
CGGTATAGGGCACTTGGTGGAGAGGTACTCGAACCCCAGCTGGGAGCCAGGTCTGGTCAGTCAGCTGTGGGACAGAGACAGTGATAGGTATTAGTCTGATTGCCTTCCTGACGTGTTCCCCTTCGTGTCTAGTAGACATCTCAAATTAAACACATCAACACATTTGAAAACAAACTCCTGGTCTAGGGGGAGTGGCAGGCAGAGGGTGAAGCAGGCTCCCTGCTGAACAAGGAGCCCGATGCAGGACTTGATCCTAGGACTCTGGGATCATGACCTGAGCCGAAAGCAGACACTTAACTGACTGAGCCACCCAGGTGCCCCTCCATTCTACTTTCAACACAACAGTCTGAGTGAACATTTTTAAAACAAAGTTAGATCACATCACTGCTCTACCAAAAAATGTCCCGTTGGTGGTTTCTCATTTCACCCACAGCAACAGCCAAAGTCCTTGTTTCAGTGTACAAGGGCCTGCGTGAAATGACTCCTTCCTCCGTTGTCTTTTTTTTTTTTTTTCTCTGTTGTCTTTCTGAACTCACCTATTTTCTCCTCATTCAATCGAAGGAACATACCAGACTTACTCCTGCCTTTGAGCCTTTGTGTTGGCTATTTCCTATTCCCGACATGCTCTTCTTCCTTTAGCTATCTATATGGCTGACTCACTTACTTCAAATCTTCACACTAATGTCACTTCAGTGAGGCCACCCTCAACCACCCTATTGAAAATAAAATTGCAAACCACTCCCATCCTCTGATACCCCCACAATCCCCTTACCTTGCCCAACTTTCTCCTTTGCCCATAGAGTTTACCACCTTCCAACAATGCCACACAGTTTACCTGCCATGTTTGTTATCTACTATCCATAAGCCCAACACTAGAAAATAGACTGCTTTGTTCACTGACGTATCCTAAGAATACAACTACTGCAAGAAACATAAGTGTTTGCTGAACAAATGAACACATGGTTGACTGTACTTCCAGTTGAGCCTCCTGGCAGTGAAAACGAGCTCCCTAACACCCTATCCCCTCTGGAGAAGAGCAGGCCCTGTTTCAGATGCCCACACTGAGGACGTCTCCGGGGCTTTCCATTTCTTCACACTACCTGCTTTACCTCTGTCTTAGGAGTTGAGGGCACCTTCAGGACCCGCTGGTTGACCTCCCGTAGGAAAGCATCGATCCGCTCCTTCTTCTTCTCTGGAAGGCTCACTTCCTTTAGTAGCTCCTCTACCTGAAAGAAAAGACAGGGGAGAGTCCTTCAGCCCCAGGGTCCCGGGCCCACCTCTCTCACGGAAGCCCCAGCCACCCAATGGTACCTGTAAACGAAGCAAGCTGGAGTGGAAGAGACTCTCAGTCTCCCGAAGGCGATTCAGCTCCTCACTGGTGGGTTCCTTATATAGTTCTGCCCGGCTAAGCTTCGCTGGCTGCAGGAGGCCCTCCACCGGAGACCCAGCCAAGGTACGCTTCTTTGAGGACTCCTTCTTTCCCTCCTTGGCTGTGCCTTCCAGAGCTACTTCTATCATCTGTTGCATGTGAGAAGAGAAGCCCCTGTGAGGTCACAGATACCTAGCATCCACTGCCTGAAGTGCCACCATGGTAGGATGTGGGCAAAAACTTCACAGGATCCTGTTCACTCTTTTGAATGGGAGTCAGACTGTAAAACTCAGGATTATCATTACTTAGAAGAACATCACTGAGCGCTAGGCTGAAAACTCCTTCAGTTGAGGGCTCTTTGTCTATGTGACAGCACAAGCATGGAACCCTGCCTGGAGTTGGTAGGGTTAGGAGCTGACTGAGCCCTGACCTAAGCAATGAGTTCCTTGTATTTCCGGTACTATGCATCAGGGAGCTTCCTCTTCTGCTGGGTCAGTCCTGGTAATCTGCAAATGCCATCTCCACTCCTGCTCTATCCAAATCCTGCCAGGCTCTACCCCTGCCAGGAAGCCCTGACTGTGGACTACATCAGTATAAGTGGTCAGTGTTGGAGAAAACTATGACCTACTGCCTCTGTAAAATATACTCAGTACGTCATCCAATCCTCAGTAATCCTGGCAGAAAATGTACACTTGAAGGGAGTCCCCTGAGCTCAAGGTTCCACAGTTAGTATGCCTATTCTGTAAGCAGGCTTCACACCCTGGTCTGCAGGTTCCCAAACCTTCTCCCCTACAGCCCTGGGCCCCACCCCCACTCCACGGTCCTACACGGGTTAAAGCCCTACTTAAGGGTTCCAGAAGCACCACCATGTGCCCTCTGTTACAGCAGCGAGCACAGAACTGGCACAAGAGGTTAGATCTCTCACAGTGATGAGGAAGATCTGGTTAGGAAAATGCCCTGGTTAGGTCTCCTCAACTTCCAGGTGCACAGCTCTCGAAGGAGTAAGCTCAATAAGCTTTACTGCTTCTATCCAAATAACGCCAGGTTCCATCTCCCTGACTGTCTCGGTGCCCCAGACTGGAAACGTGGTGGAATAAGGCTCCTCCAGAAGGGACCGCCTTCGCGCCCCTCGCCGGCGAGCTGCCAGTCTCTGCCACCTCTGGCACGTAGAAAGCATTCTTTCCTCCCAGAACAGCTCACCCACCTCTGGCTCCCCAGCAGTTCCGCGATCCTGCGCTCCCGCAGGCGCCGGCCCCATAACTCCGGGTCCAGGTCTTGCTCCAGCACTTCGGATTCAAAGCCCACGTACTGGGCACAACTTCCCGCGTGGGCAGAAGTGCCGAAGCCCTCCGCAGAATTACGGAAGCCTGGCAGCAGAACTGCGGAAGGCTTGCGGTAAACTCCCCGCACCGCGTGGGGACAAACCTCGTGCCGCAGGACTCCGCCCAGCTCCAGAGCCATTGGGTGAGTGCCCGAAGAATCGCTGGCCATTGGCATCTGTCACTCCCCAGGACCGCCCATCATGGGGGAGGGGCCAAACCGGGTTCTCCCATTTACGGTCTCTTTGCGACGCCAGACCGGAAGCCTGTCTGTAGGTTAGCGGTCGCTTTCTTTTCCTCACTTCCGCAGCTTGCGTGGACAGGACAAGGGCGGAGCTAGTTTGGGCGCTTGGAACTGTTTATTTACACCAGTGATTCTTATCCTTTTTTTTCATCTACTACATCTTATCCAATAACCAGTTTTGTCAGTTCTACCTTCAAAATATGTCTTAAATTTATTCATTCTTCTCTGTCTTCAGTGCCAAATTTAGGCTAAGTCACTTCATCTTGTGCCTTGATTATAGGCATATAATCTCCCATATATCCTTCACCTACCCATCATAATTTAGTGTTTGTTTTGGGCGCCCGGGTGGCTTAGTTGATTAAGCATCTGCCTTCCGGTCATGTCATGATCTCAGAGAGGGAGTCTGCTCCCTCTCCCTTTGCCCCTCTGCCTCCTTGTGCCCTCTCTGTCGTGGGCTCTCTCTCTCTCAAATAAATAAAATCTTAAATTAAAAAAGAAAAAACTTAGTGTTTGTTTTGTCAAATTTGTCTTTATGTATTTACATACTATTTTGCAGAACACTTGAGAATTAGTTGCAAACATCCCTGAATGCTTTGGCATATATGTAATAAGAACAAGGACTAAACATAGTCCAATTATAAAATTCAGGAAATTTAACTTTGATTCAAAACTATTCTAATTTTGCTGATTATCCCAATAATACCCTTTACATAGTAGCATTTTATTTCCTGATGCAAGATCATGCATCAGTTTGGTTGTCATGTTTCTTTTCTCTCTCTTAATCTAAGAACATTTGTGAGCTCTCCCTTTTTTGGTCTTTCATGACATTTTTGAAGAGTATAGGGCAGTTTCATTCAATAGCTTTTTCATACAGTATACATATACATGTAAATATATGTATGTGTAATTACAGGTGTATATACAATATACATATATAAAGATTACATATATACACATGCATATAGAATTACATCTATGCATATTATTATATAAGCATATGATTACATATACAAATAATTACATATATACATATAGAAAATTACACAAGGGTACAGCTTGAATATTCATAAACCAAACATACCCATGTAACCAGCTCCCAGAAAAGAAACAGGACAGTTCCTGAACCTTTAGAATTTCCCCTCATTCTGTCATCTAGTCATTATGCCCCAACAGTAACTACTATCCTGACTTCTAACAGCACAGATTAATTTATTAATTTATGCAATAGCTTTTAAAGGAACTTTTCACAAGAGTGGTCTTGTCCTTCTTCAATCCCTTTCCACATGGTTGCCAGAATGAGTGTTTTGAAACTATCATTCTATCACCTCACTCTCCTCTTAAAAATTCATCAGTGCCCCCCCCCACCCCAGGGCACGTAGGTGGTTCAGTTGGTTAAAAATCTAACTCAATCTCAGCTTGGGTCTTGATCTCAGGGTCCTGAGTTCAATCCCCGTGTTGCAGGACTTTTTTTCTCAGTGGGTGCCCACAGTTCTAGGTCACGCCACTTTGAAGAATGAAGAGATAAACCAGACAGGGTGGTGGGCAGCAAAGCAAGGTTTATTGAGTGATAGCAAAGTGATAGTACAAAGCTCCCATGGAGCAAAGGGACCCAAAGGGGTTGCCACTGGAATTTCTAAGTCTAGGGGTTTTTATGGGCTTGTTGGCGGGCTGTTTTGTTTGTTTGTTTGTTGTTTTAAAGATTTTATTTATTTATTTATTTATTTATTTATTTATTTATTTGACAGAGAGAGAGAGAGAGAGAGCCAGCGAGAGAGGGGAACACAAGCAGGGGGAGTGGGAGAGGAAGAAGCAGGCTCCCAGCGGAGGAGCCGGATATGTGGCTCCATCCCAAGACTCTGGGATCACGCCCTGAGCCCAAGCCAGACGTTTAACGACTGAGCCACCCAGGCGCCCTTGGTTGGCTGTTTGAATCTGATTAACCCTCCCTGCTTCTGTCATCCTATCAGGTTTCTGTCCTATGGGAAAGGGTGGAGGGCTCCTTCCAGGGTGGGTGTAAAATCCTTTTAAGGTTGGTTTCCTCTTAAAGGGGAGGGGGAGGGGCGGGGGGAGGGGCTTGTCCCCACCGGCCTGCCTTCCGGCTATCCTTCTTCACTCGCACTGGGTTCCATGCACAGCATGGAGCCTGCTTAAAAAACAAAAAACCTCAGCAGTGGCTCCCAATTGCACTTAGGATGAGATATGAGTTTTTATAAAGCCTCAATCAGTGTGGTCCTTTACTGGTTATGTCATCCTTTTTCTTTTTCAAGATTTATTTATTTGAGAGAGACAGAGACAGAGCGGGGGAGGGGCGGAGGGAGAGGGAGACAAGCAGACTCCCAGCTGAGCAGGGAGTTGGACTGGGGCGACTGGGGCGCAGGGCTCGATCCCAGAACCCTGAGATCACGTCCCAAGCCAAAAGCAAACGTCAGACACTCAAGTGACTGAGGCACGCAGACGCCCCATCCATCCTTTTTCTTGATACTCCACCCCTTGTTCGCTTAGCTTCAGCAAAATAAGCCTTCTTTCAATTCCCTGGTTATAGCAAGTTCTTTCCCATCTCAGAAACTTGAGCCAAGCTGTTTGCTCTGCTTGGAATGCTTTTTCTTGACTTTTTCTCTTTTTCATCCTTCAGTTCTCAGAATAAGTATCACTTATTTAGTTAGGCTTTCCCTGACCATCTAATCTGAAATATGTTTTCCCTTATTTCATGATCCCATTTATTTCCTTTTTTTAAAATAGGTTTTGATTGTGTATCAATTGTGTCTTTGTCCTTGACTATAAATTCATGAAAACAAGGACCAGGTCTACATAGCCAATGCCTAGCACACTGTAAATACTCAATAAATGTTTACTGAATGAATGAATGAATGAAGCCACTGTCAACCTTCCAGTCTTGTCTCTTACCATTGTTTCTGTCAAATTTTATGACCCAGCTGTATTGAACTACTTGGAATTTTCCTGCTTATCTTGCTTTTTTGTTCTGGGCCTTTGAAATTGCTGCCCTTTTTGCTCAGTGTTTTGATTGCTTTCCCCCCAGCTTTATTGAGATATAATTGTTGGATAACCTTAAGTTTAAGGTATACAATGTGATAATTTGTTACATGTTTATGTTGCAAAATGATTACCACAGTAAAGTTAGTTAACACATTTAACACATCCTTCACCTCACATAATTACCATTTGTTGTTGTTATGTTAAGAACATTTAAGGTCTATTCTCTTAGCAACTTTCAAGTACACAATACAATATTGTTAACTACAGTCACCATGCTGTACATTAGATCCCCAGAACTTATCCCTCTTAGAACTGGAAGTTTGCATCCTGTAACCCACATCTCCTCATTTCTCCTACCCTTACCTCCTGGACCACAATCTACTCTCTCTTTCTGTAAGTTTGGCTTTTTTAGATTCCACATATAAGTGAGACCATACAGCATTTGCCTTTATCTGACTTATTTCACTTAGCATAATGCTCTCAGTGTTCATCAATATTGTCACAAACAGCAAGATTTCCTTCTTTATGGCTAAAGAATGTTTTGATTATTAAGGAAGGTTTCCTGGAGGAGATGTTTTTGTGCTAAGTCTTTTTTTCTTTTTTAAAGATTTTATTAATTTATTAGAGAGAGTGAGAGAGAGAGCACGAGCGGGATGAGGGGCAGAGGGAGAAGCAGACTCCCTGCTGAGCAGGGAGCCTGATGTGGGGCTGGATTCCAGGACCTGAGATCATGACCCGAGCTGAAGGCAGACGCCTAACTAACTGGGCCACCCAGACACCCTGTGTGCTAAGTCTTGAAGAATTTGAGTTTGAATTGACTGAGAAGCAGCAGCAGCACTGTTGAAGTCTGATCAAGCACTGAGGGAGATCAGAGAGCTAAGAGATAAGTCAACCATTCATTCCACACTGGATGACACTTAAGAAATGGCAAGCACTGTGTTCAGTGTCGAGGATAAAGAGATAAATAAGACATGGTGATCTCAAGCCAGAAATCTGGAATTATGTTCTTGCCCTCACATTTTATAGGCTGGTCCCTCTATTCTTTTTTTTTTTTTTTTAAATCCATCTTTGACCTTTATTCAAGAGACCAGATGGGTTGCCCCAGGATCCCATTGCCAGCCCTGAGGCCAGGCAAGGCTGGAAATCCACATCTGGCCCTGCTTCGCCCTGAGCTGCAACTCCAGCCCCAGGATCCTGCTTGCCACCACTTCAGGTGCAGGTGGAGGGAGCCCTGGGAGAGTTGGGTGTTGCTATTGATTCATTTTAAAAAAGAAAAATACAAAACCAACCAAACAAACAAACTCACTCTATTGATTTGGGACTTTTTCTTAAACAAACAAGCAAAGAAAAATACACTAGGACTCCGTGTTCCCCATGACAGGTAGGCCTGGGGGAAGGGCAGCATGACCCCCCGCCCCAACATAGCCACATAATTTCTGTATAATCCACCATCTGGGGCAGAGGGTGGGCACATGGAGGCCATTGGCCCCTGTATTCATTTAAAGATGACCTCAAAGAGGTTTATTCTGCCCTTGTCCTGCCTCCATTTAAAATCTGCATTCACCCCTGCCACACCTGGTTGCTCAGTTGGTAGAGCTGGTGACTCTTGATCTCAGGGGTTGTGAGTTTGAGCTGACATTGGATGTAGAGATCACTTAAAAATAAAATCTTAAGGGGCACCTGGGTGGCTCAGTTGGTTAAATATCTGACTTTCGATTTTGGCTCAGGTCATGATCTCGGGGTTGTGAGATCAAGCCCTGTGATGGGCTCTGTGCTGGGCATGGAGCCAAGATTCCCTCTCCCCCTCTCCCTCTGCCCCACACTTCCCTCTAAAATAAATTTAAATAATAAAATAAAATATTTTTTTAAAAATCGCATTCACCCCCCCCCCAAAAAAAAGAATAGTAAAAAGTAAAACTGCATTCACCACAACATTTTCAGTTTTAGGCCCTACTTTAATCACCTTCATTAGTACTCACCAAAACTTGCAATAATATTATTTATCTGGTAATTACTTATTTTTGTGTGATTCAGTCTCAGCCACTAGAATGTAAGCTCCACGAGAGCATGACTAAATCATCTCCATCTCATTCACTACTGTATCCTTGGCATTTAGCATAGGGCCTGTCACATAGCAGGCACTCAATAAATATTTGTTGAATGAATGAATGGCTCTTATTAAGAGCACCTCAGAGTCCGGGAGAAAGATGTAAACAAATAATTGCAATATAGCATTGGAGGTGATATGATGTGCACAGATTGCTATGGGCATGTTAGATTAGGAATATTACAGTACTTCGGTTAAGAGCAGTCATGTTTAAATGGGATGGCCAAGGTTCAACTCCAGGTTCTAACATTTACCCACTGGGTGACCTTGGTAACTTTCTTAGCCTTTCTAAATCTTTTTATACTCAGGAAAACAGATGTTCTAGTATGGATGTCATGGATTTTTTGACAATTAAACAGGATACAGCTCTTAAAGAGCCTGTCACATACTGCTGCACAGCAAATGTTAGCTATTATTATTAAAGAAAGATTGTGGCTCCTTAAGAGCACTATTTGACTTACATGTGTTAACATACACAGAATGAAAAAAAAAAAAAAAAAAAACGTTGGTCCCCTAAAAAGAGTCATTCTATAAGGTGAGAATTAACCTCTCTAAAACAGAAGCCCCTACCTCTCATTTATCTTTCACGACTTCCATATATTTTCTCTTGGGAAGAAAGAATCAGTTCTTCAGAAGACCCCTGGTTGAGGGGCGCCTGGGTGGCTCAGTCAGCTAATCGGCTGCCTTCAGTTTAGGTCATAATCTCAGGGTGCTTGGATCGAGCCCCATGTCGGGTTTCCCTGCTCAGAGGCGAGACTGCTTCTCCCTCCCTCTCTTTCTCTCTCTCAAATAAACAAATAAAATCATAATAAGAAAGAAAGTAAGAGAGAGAGAGAGAGAGAGAGAGAGAGAGAGAGAGGGAAAGAAAGAAAGAAAGAAAGAAAGAAAGAAAGAAAGAAAGAAAGAAAGAAAAAAAGAGCCCTGAAGAGCACCATGTGATGCCCTACAGACTGAGGCTAAGTGTGCTGTTTTCTTTACCACCAGAGGGCACCAATCAGTCAAGACATTTGAAACACTATGGAAAAACTCTAGGAAGCTGTTTCTGCCATTCATTCTTCTGACAAATATATTTTGAGTACCTACAACCCATCAAACATTGTAGTAGCTTGTATATAAAAAAGAAGCTTGTATAAACAAGACTTGTCATCCTTACGGAATTTATATCTTGAGCACCTACTATGTGTCTGAGAGGTCCTATTAGACATGGGGGTGGAGGGTGGGGTTCAATTTGTTGTTGTTGTTACTGATGGTTTTCCTGCCTTGGCTGTAAGCCCTTGAGAACAATCACTTAGTGTCTACTTTGTGTCAAACAATGTGCTGGTTGCTGTAGATCCAGGCATGAATAAGACACAGTTGCAACCTACTAATAAACAATGTCTTACCTGCTAGGATAAAAAAGCATGAGACAAATTCTAGACTTCCTCCGGCCTGAGAATGGAGAACCTTATCACACACACCTCATTGTCACACTAGGCTATCAGACAGATATATGTTTATTAGCCATCTACCTTAGGGCCATGGTCATTGCAGATATTTACTATGAATTTGTGAGTTTACTTGAACTCAGGGAGCAGCTTCTGGTCTGGCTGTCGGGTGTATGTTACAGTGGGTTAGGCTAGGGATCTACCATCTTCTGGGTCAGGGTGGGACTGTAATGTGTTTATGAGGGTGAAATGCTTTGAAGATGAACTTTCTGCCTATTTGTCTACTCATATCCTTGTTATTAAAGGTGTCAACATCATCTCCCACGTTTCCAGGTCAGCAATCTTCTTGTCCCTAAATTGAATGGTAGAGGAAGGGAAGTCAGAATGGTGGAGGGGGTGGTAGCCAGAATACAGCTATGCCTTAAATTTTTTTTCCTTTCTTTAAAGTTCCTATTTATGGATCATTTACCATGTGCTAGTCATTGTGTCAAATGCTGTATACAGATGATCTCATTTAATACTTACAATATTTTAAGTTAGGTGTAATTAACCTTTTATTACAGAAGCTGATGAATAAGGAATGGATAATGTGAATGTTGGAGCCAGGGTTGGAACTTGGGATCTTTTTGATCTCAAAATTCTAAATGTGTGGAACTCTCATAGTATCCTGACTTTTCTCAGAAACGTTTCAGCAGTTATCACAGGACATGCCTTCCGAAGAGAACGGGCTATTCTAAATCATGAGGATTTAAGACTGTCTCCACATCTCACTTCAGTTATGATTTTCTTAAAAGTCCTTCAGTTCTAGATAGGACCTTCAAGCTGAAAGGCTCTATAGGGGGTCAAAGTTCAACCACAGAATTTTTTTTTTTTGTTGTTGTTCTTTAAAGATTTTATTTTTAAGTAATCTCCACACACAAGGTGGGGCTTGAACTCACAACCCCGAGATCAAGGGTCGCATGCTCACAGACTGAGCCAGCCAGGTGCTCCCATAGTACTTCATTTTACAAATAACTGAGGGATAGCCAGAGCACTTGCCCCAAATCACAGGAAAGGGCCAGGAACCCGGGTTTAGTCTGCGTTACTACTTCTCTCTTTATTTCCCACAACTTCCTCTTTGTAGTTAAGAAGAGAAGTAGAAGCCGGCCTATCTGCCTTCCCCATTTCTCGGATGGGAATCTGCTCCCCCACCCCACCCCCTTGGGTGACACATTGCCCTCCAAGGACACACGGGCTTCAGGGCCCTGAACAAGATATGTCGGGGCACTTGTTCCCACCGATGACTCATAAACTCAGCATATTCTTGTCAAGCACCTACTGAGTGCAGGGACGGCGGACTTTGTGTCACGGGGAGGGGCCTGCAGAGAACCAGGGTTCGAGGGACGATGGCTGTGGAAGCCTGTGGATACCTCCTACACATAGGGAAAGGAAGGGAAGGCGCTGACAGCTCTAGGACCAGTGGTCCCTTTCCGGGAGCTCCCCAGCAACCGCGGCGTCCAGCCGCACAACCGTCATTTTGGGGCCAAGGGCATCCCCTGTGGCTACCCTCGGCCCCCACAGCAGCTTGGCCCTTTAAGGGCGGGGGACACGCGTCGGCGTCACAAAGCGCGGCCACCGCGCTGGGAGGCGGTAAGGAGGCGGGGAAGTGAGAGGAGGAGGGCGGGGGAGGGAGAGGAGGACGGGGGAGGGAGGGGCGTGCGCACGCGCATCTGGCCGCCCGCCTCCAAGAGCCGCCCTCCCTCCCGGCGCGCGCCCCTCCTCCCTCTCTCCCTCCCTCCCTCCTTCTTCTTGGCTCCGTCGCTCCCGTGGCGCGAGGCGCTCTCGCTCTTCTCCTCCTCCTCCGTCGTCGCCCCTCCCCCCGCGCAGCCGCCGCCGCCGCCGTCGCCGCTGCCGCCGCGAGACCCCCGCGCGCCGCGCTCCCCCCGCCCTTCGGCCCCGCGCGCCCTTCGGCCCCGGCAGCCCCTGAGGAGAACGAGAGGGCGAGCGAGCGCGGCGCTCCCGGGCCGGCTTGGCCCCCTCCCCTCACCATCGCCGGCCCTTCGCCGCCCTCCTCCGCTTCCACCCCCCCCCCGTCAAGTTGAGGCCCCTCCGAGGGAGGCCGGGACGAGGCAATTCCCTAACTCCTCAGCCCCTCCCCCACCTGGCCCGAGGTGTGAGAAAAGGGCCCGGCCCGCCCGCGTCGTGTGGGGAGGACCCGGGCCGCCATGGCCTTCGGGGCCTGGTCCGGCCGCCGGGTGTGCAGAAGCAGGGGCCAGTGCGGCGGCGGAGAGGCGAGCCGGGGAGGGCCTCGTCCGGCCCGGCCGGTGCGAGAGGACTGGGGCTCCGGCCCGGCGCCGCCGCCGCCGCCGCGATGGCGGCAGCAGATGACCAGCTCGCAGAAGGCCCTGATGCTCGAGCTGAAATCCCTGCAGGAGGAGCCGGTGGGCTTCCGGATCACCCTGGTGGATGAGTCCGACCTCTACAACTGGGGTTGCCATCTTCGGACCCCCAAGCACCCTCTACAGAGGCGGCTACTTAAGGTACCCCTACCCTCCCAGAGCAGGCTTCCCCAGGCGGAGGCCTCCGCTCCCCGCCGCGCTTGCGGAGCCAGGTGTGTGACGCAGTGTGTAGAGGGCTCCTCACCTCGGCAGCCCCTCCCCCATCCGTGGAAGCAGGAAGGCCTTGCTCACCAAGTGCCTTTTCTTTGTGTGGGGGCGGGGCTGGAGGCCAGACTGCACCGGGAAATAGGAAAGCCTCTCCGGCTAGGGTAGTGGCTACCGGAGGAGGAGGGCTGTCTTTGTTTGTTTCCCCAGCTGAGGATGTGTGGGAAGAAAGGTGGTCTTTCCTTTCTCGTCTTCCCATCTGAACCATCCCTGCGCCGGCTGGAACTTTGCCCCAGGGGCAGAGTGACCTGCACTTAGTGGATTGGACCTTTCTTTTTGAGGGGTGAGGGTGGGGAAGGGTTTTAGCCTGTCATTTCAGAGGCTGCCTAGTGACCTGACACTTTGGATTGATGGGCTTCTTGCGCGGTGGTAGTTCCAACTCGGCATTCAGTGGGCGGTAGTGACTAGGACCCTAGGGGTGGTAAACAAGGTGCCTGCATTTCCTTGTCGTTGCTACTTGAGGGAACGCTAATTTAGCCCCTTTCTGTTCTCATTCTCTGTTTACTTCAGTGGTATTTCCAAATGCCCTTTTGTCCTCACCCTGCCACCAACTTTACTGGCTTCCCCCACATGTAGAAATCTCTTCCAGACGGTGAGACGTGTAATGTAGGGAGATTGATAGTTTCCCACCTTCAGGGAGACAGAAGTGAAACGTTTTTCTCAGGTGAAGATTAGCTCTAGCAAAATGGGGTCGTCTCACAGATGAAAGTATCGTCTGAGGTGAGAGGTTTCACTGAGTAGGACTGTTCCTAACGCCACCCGTGATTTAAAACAGTGGTTATTATCATTCCTGAATCCAGTGGTTTTCTTTTTTTTTATTCCATTTCTTTTTTTTTTTTTATTCCATTTCTTTTTAACATTTTAAGATAACTTTGGCGATATTGAGAGTTTTTGTTTTTGTTTTTATTTTACCATTTTTGTAAAGGGACAGATCATAGATTGAAAGGTGGGATGTTTTAAATGGTGAGGCAGAAACATGGAAGTAATACTAGGAATCCATTTAATTTTATTTCCCAAATAAGTAAATAGAGCAGTGAGTCCAATCTTGTTTTGTTTTTGAAGGAGGAGCTATCTTGGCATAAGTTTTGAACAGTAGTTCTTAGTCATGTAGTTATGATGTATTATTTTTAGGACTACCCAGTTTTGTTTTCTATCCTTCTAAAGGTAGAACCTTCAGTGTCAGCTTTGATTGGATCAGCTTTGTAGAAAATGTGAAGAATTGACTGGGGGATGTTTAATATTCATGCCTGTGATAGTTAGTGAATACCTAGTAAAAGCACATTTTAAGAATATTTGTGTAGAGCATTTCTCTTACCGACTATATTAATCTCTTGTAGTTACCATACACTATACCTTTCAGATGCAGGTGATAGCATACAAGTTATTAGTGACAAATTGGAGAAGGGTATTGCTGTGTTTACTGGCTACTTTAGTGACCTAAAGTTTAATTTCCATAAAGTGTCACTGTTTGGGACAATTGAGAGTCAAGGTGAATGGTACTAATTAAGAATAATCTCCACTTCAGTGTTTTAAAAAGCTCTGTGAAAAGAAACTAATGGGTTGCAAATTTGTAATATTTTTGCTTAAGTATAAGGGAAAAAGGACTGTGGAGAATCTTCTCAGTTTGAAATAGGTAGTATGGGAGAAGAGGATTCACCAGAGTGGCAAACATTGATTTCAGTTAAATGCTTTGTAATTTCAGTCCTACTAAAGAAAGAATGGTTGAATATCATTGTATATGTTAGATTTCTTAATCTTTTACCTTTATTTTATTTTTAAAGATTTTATTTGTTGAGAGAGAGAGCGAGCAAGCACGAGCGGTGGGAGAGGAAGAGAGAGAGAGAGAGAAGCAGACTCCTCGCTGAGCAGGGAGCCAGATGCAGGGCTCAGTCCAGGACCCTGAGATCATGACCTGAGCCAAAGCCAGGCGGCTTAACCCATTAAGCCACCCAGGCACCCCAATCTTTTTACCTTTAATAATGACATTTAAAAGCGTATAAAAATTCTTAGGTTTATGTTTTAGTCTTGTGTGAAATTCTGTCAATTTTGTTTTCTTATATTTTATTCCTTATCGTATGGCCTTTATCCCAAAAGTCTATTGTTGGAAAAAGGCAAATTTATGGTCATGAGCAGTTAACACTGGTGATAGGTCTAAAACCATTGTTTTTATTTCACTCTTTTGTCATAAAACAAGGCTTTTTAGTGTTCCACTACAGCTGCAGTTAAAAAGTTGGCACAGACCTTTTTCTACCACTATTCTCCCATATCAGATGATAGTTCTTGAACATTTAGTATAATTTATTTTCAAGTTAAATTCTTTTTCTTTTCTTTTTTTTTTTTTTTAAAAAGATTTTATTTATTTATTTGACAGAGATAGAGACAGCCAGCGAGAGAGGAACACAAGCAGGGGAGTGGGAGAGGAAGAAGCAGGCTCATGACGGAGAGCCTGATGTGGGGCTCGATTCCATAACGCCGGGGATCCTCCTGAGCCGAAGGCAGGCAGCAACCCTGTGCCATCAGGCGCCCTAAATTCTTTTTTCTATTTCGCATAATAGTTTCTGAAGGCAGTGGGATAGCCAGTCATTCTTTAAATTTTTGTAATGTTATTCATTTACTTTTATGTTAATAGGCTTCTTATTGATCTTTTCACAATGAAATAGTTGGCTTCGTCTAACTATGGCATCTGTTGTGGAGAGCTGGTGAGACTTGCGTTTTACAAATTTTTTTCAATTCATCTTTTGTTTTTCAAATATTTCAAAAAATCTTGAGTTGTGTGTTTTTATCTGGTGTTGGGGGTAGCATGTATGATGGGTAAAGGTAGTTTCTTGTGCCTGTTTTTCTGGATATTCCTATAATCTCTTTGGCCTTACTTTTTGTCCAGTTTCTTGATCTCTTAGACTTACCGAGTGAACGTCTTTGCTGCTTTACTTTTTCCCCAGGGTCAATCATTACAAAACACAAAGTAGGAGTGGCTTGGAACAGAGAGAACACCTCTGAACTTAATTTTGCTACTGTGGAGCAAGTTGAAATTTTTATGTTATTGGACAAATAAATTGTTGATGAAGTGAGCAATTAATGATGATTTAATAAGTTCACCCCATTCTTAAAAGCACTATCTTTTCAAATAACTCCGCCCCCACAAAAAACAAAAAACAAACCCCGAACCCTGCAAACTTAACCTTTGGGCCTGGCAATAGCATACTCCATTCACTTAAAAAGCACTCTTTTCAAATAATTCCTGCTAGTGATCATAACTTAGTATGGCTGCTTTGGTATAGAACTCCTTGGAGCTCCTGCATTATTTATCTGAAAGCATGGTAGCAGTGAGGTCTAGAGATCAGAAATTGAGGCGCCTAGGGGGTGTCTGGCTGGCACAGTAGTTAGTAGAGCATGTGACTCTTGATTTCAGGGTTGGTTCGAGGCCCATGTTGGGAGGAGAGATTACTTTTAAAAAAGTGTGTCTTTGCATGATGTTTATAACATAAAGTTTAAATGATACAGAAAACTTAAAATATTGCAGTTAACTTTGTAGTTTTGATTTTATTCAATAATCTGAGTGAAATATAGGTTTTTCCATTTTTAAAGAAAACTTCAAACTGGTAATTTAGAAAAGTATTTGTTTTATACTGAAAGTTTTCCTTAATCGAAGCTTCTTTATCAGACTTAACACTTTGTTATATTAAAGAAACTCTTCCAATAGTTTTTAAAAAATAATGGGTGTGTATTATTTTAATTGTTCTCGAATAAATGAATCTATTTTGTGCCCCCCAAAAAAACCCAGACCCTACCAAACTTAACCTATGGGGCTGGCAATAGCATCTCTATTTTGTGACTCTGATTCTTAAGATATAGTTAGAGCAATTATTTTAAGAAAAGAGATTCTTGGGGCGCGTGGGTGGCTCAGTCGTTAAGCGTCTGCCTTCGGCTCAGGGCATTATCCCGGCGTTCTGGGATCGAGCCACATCCAGGCTCCTCCGCTGGGAGCCCTGCTTCTTCACTCTCCCACTCCCCCTGCTTATGTTCCCTCTCTCTCTGGCTGTCTCTATCTCTGTCAAATAAATAAATAAAATCTTAAAAAAAAAAAAAAGAAAGTGATTCTTAGTCTTTTTGTTATATGGATCCCTTTTTGAAAACCATTTTCTTTGGGAAGACATTGGCACATATAAACTTGTTTGTATACATTTTCAGAGGTTAACTGACATGTTAAGAATTCCTGTTTAAAGGATTTGGATGGGCAACTTAACTTTAAAATTATAAAAGTAGTGCTTTTTATTTTTTTTAACAGTTGTATAATAGTCTTTCTGTCAGTTAAAACTATCTTATTTCTTAATTTTTCCTCACTTTGTGAATACCTCTTAGAAACTTTTTGCTGTTACCTTTTGTGGAAGCTGAACTTGTCTTGAGTGCTGAGTAGACTAAAGCAACACTGTAAATGGAAACATAGTTAATGTCCAGTGGTTTGGGGCACTATTGTAAATGTAGTTTTAGTGTTCTCCACTGTCTCTC
>NW_024424119.1:23525008-23526229 GCF_017311325.1 Ursus maritimus
CCCCCCCCCCCCCCCCGTCAAGTTGAGGCCCCCTCCGGGGGGGGGAGGCCCGGGACCGGGAGCGAATTCCCCTAACTCCCTCAGCCCCTCCCCCCACCTGGCCCGAGTGTGAGGAAAAGGGCCCGGCCCGGCCCGCGTCGTGTGTGAGGAGGACCCGGGCCGGCCCGCGGGCCTTCTGGGGCCTGGTCCGGCCCGCCGGGTGTGTGAAGACAGGGGCCCGGTGCGGCCCGGCGGAGGGCGAGCCGAGGGGAGGGGCCTCGTCCGGCCCGGCCGGTGCGAGAGGACTGGGGCTCCGGCCCGGCGCCGCCGCCGCCGCCGCGATGGCCCAGCAGCAGATGACCAGCTCGCAGAAGGCCCTGATGCTCGAGCTGAAATCCCTGCAGGAGGAGCCGGTGGAGGGCTTCCGGATCACCCTGGTGGATGAGTCCGACCTCTACAACTGGGAGGTTGCCATCTTCGGACCCCCCAACACCCTCTACGAAGGCGGCTACTTCAAGGTACCCCTACCCCCTCCCAGAGCAGGCTTCCCCAGGCGGAGGCCTCCGCTCCCCGCCGCTTGCGGGGCCGAGAGTGTGAGCGCGAGTGTGTAGAGGGGGCTCCTCACCTCGGCAGCCCCCTCCCCCCATCCGTGGAAGCAGGAAGGCCTTGCTCACCAAGTGCCTTTTCTTTGTCATGGGGGGCGGGGGCTGGAGGCCAGACTGCACCGGGAAATAGGAAAGCCTCTCCGGCTAGGGTAGTGGCTACCGGAGGAGGAGGGCTGTCTTTGTTTTGTTTCCCCAGCTGAGGATGTGTGGGAAGAAAGGTGGTCTTTCCTTTCTCGTCTTCCCATCTGAACCATCCCTGCGCCGGCTGGAACTGCCCCAGAGGGCAGAGTGACCTGCACTTAGTGGATTGGACCTTTCTTTTTTGGGGGGTGAGGGTGGGGGAAGGGTTTTAGCCTGTCATTTCAGAGGCTGCCTAGTGACCTGACACTTTGAGGATTTGATGGGCTTCTTGCGCGGTGGTAGTTCCAACTTCCAACTTCGGCATTCCAGTGGGCGGTAGTGACTAGGACCCTAGGGGTGGTAAACAAGGGTGCCTGCATTTCCTTGTCGTTATCTACTTGAGGGAACGCTAATTTAGCCCCCTTTCTGTTCTCATTCTCTGTTTACTTCAGTGGTATTTCCAAATGCCCTTTGTCCTCACCCTGCCACCAACTTTACTGGCTTCCCCCCCCCCCCC
>NW_024424119.1:23526239-23583027 GCF_017311325.1 Ursus maritimus
GCCCGGCCCGCGTCGTGTGTGAGGAGGACCCGGGCCGGCCCGCGGGCCTTCTGGGGCCTGGTCCGGCCCGCCGGGTGTGTGAAGACAGGGGCCCGGTGCGGCCCGGCGGAGGGCGAGCCGAGGGGAGGGGCCTCGTCCGGCCCGGCCGGTGCGAGAGGACTGGGGCTCCGGCCCGGCGCCGCCGCCGCCGCCGCGATGGCCCAGCAGCAGATGACCAGCTCGCAGAAGGCCCTGATGCTCGAGCTGAAATCCCTGCAGGAGGAGCCGGTGGAGGGCTTCCGGATCACCCTGGTGGATGAGTCCGACCTCTACAACTGGGAGGTTGCCATCTTCGGACCCCCCAACACCCTCTACGAAGGCGGCTACTTCAAGGTACCCCTACCCCCTCCCAGAGCAGGCTTCCCCAGGCGGAGGCCTCCGCTCCCCGCCGCTTGCGGGGCCGAGAGTGTGAGCGCGAGTGTGTAGAGGGGGCTCCTCACCTCGGCAGCCCCCTCCCCCCATCCGTGGAAGCAGGAAGGCCTTGCTCACCAAGTGCCTTTTCTTTGTCATGGGGGGCGGGGGCTGGAGGCCAGACTGCACCGGGAAATAGGAAAGCCTCTCCGGCTAGGGTAGTGGCTACCGGAGGAGGAGGGCTGTCTTTGTTTTGTTTCCCCAGCTGAGGATGTGTGGGAAGAAAGGTGGTCTTTCCTTTCTCGTCTTCCCATCTGAACCATCCCTGCGCCGGCTGGAACTGCCCCAGAGGGCAGAGTGACCTGCACTTAGTGGATTGGACCTTTCTTTTTTGGGGGGTGAGGGTGGGGGAAGGGTTTTAGCCTGTCATTTCAGAGGCTGCCTAGTGACCTGACACTTTGAGGATTTGATGGGCTTCTTGCGCGGTGGTAGTTCCAACTTCGGCATTCCAGTGGGCGGTAGTGACTAGGACCCTAGGGGTGGTAAACAAGGGTGCCTGCATTTCCTTGTCGTTATCTACTTGAGGGAACGCTAATTTAGCCCCCTTTCTGTTCTCATTCTCTGTTTACTTCAGTGGTATTTCCAAATGCCCTTTGTCCTCACCCTGCCACCAACTTTACTGGCTTCCCCCCCCCCCCCACATGTAGAAATCTCTTCAGACGGTGGAACGTGTAATGTAGGGAGATTGATAGTTTCCCCCTTCAGGGAGACAGAAGTGAAACGTTTTACTCAGGTGGTTAGCTCTAGCAAATGGGGTCGTCTCACAGATGAAAAGTATCGTCTGAGGTGAGAGGGTTTCACTGAGTAGGACTGTTCCTTAGCCACCCGTGATTTTAAAACAGTGGTTATTATCATTCCTGAATCCAGTGGTTTTCTTTTTTTATTCCATTTCTTTTTTTTTTTTATTCCATTTCTTTTTTAACATTTTAAGATAACTTGGCGATATTGAGAGTTTTTTGTTTTTGTTTTTATTTTACCATTTTTGTAGGGACGAATCATAGATTGAAGGTGGGATGTTTTAAATGGTGGAGGCAGAAACAGGAAATTAATGCTAGGGAATCCATTTAATTTTATTTCCCAAAGTAAGTAAAATAGAGCAGTGAGTCAATCTTAGTTTGTTTTGAAGGGAGGGGCTATCTTGGCATAAGTTTTGAACGAGTATCTTAGTCATGTAGTTATGATGTATATTTTTAGGACTACCCAGTTTTGTTTTTCTATCCTTCTAAAGGTAGAACCTTCAGTGTCAGCTTTGAAATTGGGTCAGCTTTGTAGAAAATGTGAAGAATTGACTGGGGGATGTTTAATATTCATGCCTGTGATAGTTAGTGAATACCTAGTAAAAGCACATTTTTAGAATATTGTGTAAGAGCATTTCTCTTACCGACTATATGCTTAATCTCTTGTAGTTACCATACACTATACCTTTCAGATGCAGGTATTAACGTACAAGTTATTAGTGACAAATTGGAGAAGGGTATTGCTGTGTTTACTGGCTACTTTAGTGACCTAAAGTTTAATTTCCATAAAGTGTCACTGTTTGGGACAATTGAGAGTCAAGGTGAATGGGTACTAATTAGAATAATCTCCACTTCAGTGTTTTAAAAAAGCTCTGTGAAAGAAACTAATGGGTTGCAAATTTGTAATATTTTTGCTTAAGTATAAGGAAAAGGACTGTGGAGAATCTTCTCAGTTTGAAATAGGTAGTATGGGAAGAGGATTCCCTAGAGTGGCAAACATTGATTTCAGTTAAATGCTTTGTAATTTCAGTCCTACTAAAGAAAGAATGGTTGAATATCATTGTATATGTTAGATTTCTTAATCTTTTTACCTTTATTTTATTTTTTAAAGATTTTATTTATTTGAGAGAGAGCGAGCAAGCACGAGCGGTGGGGAGGGGAAGAGAGAGAGGGAGAAGCAGACTCCTCGCTGAGCAGGGAGCCAGATGCAGGGCTCAGTCCCAGGACCCTGAGATCATGACCTGAGCCAAAGCCAGACGCTTAACCCATTAAGCCACCCAGGCACCCCAATCTTTTTACCTTTAATAATGACATTTAAAAACGTATAAAAATTCTTAGGTTTTATGTTTTAGTCTTGTGTGAGAATTCTGTCAATTTTGTTTTCTTATATTTTATTCCTTATCGTATGGCCTTTTATCCCAAAAGTCTATTGTTGGAAAAAGGCAAATTTATGGTCATGAGCAGTTAACACTGGTGATAGGTCTAAAACCATTGTTTTTTATTTCACTCTTTTGTCATAAAACAAGGCTTTTAGTGTGTTCCACTACAGCTGCAGTTAAAAGTTGGCACAGACCTTTTTCTACCACTATTCTCCCATATCAGATGATAGTTCTTGAACATTTAGTATAATTTATTTTCAAGTTAAATTCTTTTTTCTTTTTCTTTTTTTTTTTTAAAGATTTTATTTATTTATTTGACAGAGATAGAGACAGCCAGCGAGAGAGGGAACACAAGCAGGGGGAGTGGGAGAGGAAGAAGCAGGCTCATAGCGGAGGAGCCTGATGTGGGGCTCGATTCCATAACGCCGGGATCACTCCCTGAGCCGAAGGCAGACGCTTAACCCTGTGCCATCCAGGCGCCCCTAAATTCTTTTTTCTATTTCGCATAATAGTTTCTGAAGGCAGTGGGATAGCCAGTCATTCTTTAAATTTTTTGTAATGTTATTCATTTACTTTTACATGTTAATAGGCTTCTTATTGATCTTTTTCACAATGAAATAGTTGGCTTCATTCTAACTATGGCATCTGTTGTGGAGACTGGTGAGACTTGCGTTTTACAAATTTTTTTCAATTCATCTTTTGTTTTTCAAATATTTCAAAAAAAAATCTTGAGTTGTGTGTTTTTTAGCTCTGGTGTTTGGGGGTAGCATGTATGATGGGTAAAGGTAGTTTCTTGTGCCTGTTTTTCTGGATATTATATAATCTCTTTGGCCTTACTTTTTGTCCAGTTTCTTGATCTCTTAGACTTACCGAGTGAACGTCTTTGCTGCTTTTACTTTTTCCCCTAGGGGTCAATCATTACAAAACACAAAGTAGGAGTGGCTTGGAACAGAGAACACCTCTGAACTTAATTTTGCTACTGTGGAGCAAGTTGAAATTTTTTTATGTTATTGGACAAATAAATTGTTGATGAAGTGAGCAATTAATGATGATTTAATAAGTTCACCCCATTCACTTAAAAAGCACTATCTTTTCAAATAACTCCGCCCCCACAAAAAAACAAAAAACAAAACCCCAGACCCTACCAAACTTAACCTTTGGGCCTGGCAATAGCATACTCCATTCACTTAAAAAGCACTCTTTTCAAATAATTCCTGCTAGTGATCATAACTTAGTATGGCTGCTTTGGTATAGAACTCCTTGGAGCTCCTGCATTATTTATCTGAAAGCATGGTAGCAGTGAGTCTAGAGATCAGAAATTGAGAGCGCCTAGGGGTGTCTGGCTGGCACAGTAGTTGGTAGAGCATGTGACTCTTGATTTCAGGGTTGTGAGTTCGAGGCCCATGTTGGGAGGAGAGATTACTTTTAAAAAAAGTGTGTCTTTTGCATGATGTTTATAACATAAAAGTTTAAATGATACAGAAAACTTAAAATATTGCAGTTAACTTTTTGTAGTTTTGATTTTATTCAATAATCTGAGTGAAATATAGGTTTTTCCATTTTTAGAAAACTTCAAACTGGTAATTTAGAAAAGTATTTGTTTTATACTGAAAGTTTTCCTTAATCGAAGCTTCTTTATCAGACTTAACACTTTGATTTATATTAAAGAAACTCTTCCAATAGTTTTTAAAAATAATGGGTGTGTATTATTTTAATTGTTCTCGAATAAATGAATCTATTTTGTGCCCCCCCCCCCCAAAAAAAACCCAGACCCTACCAAACTTAACCTATGGGGCTGGCAATAGCATACTCTATTTTGTGACTCTGATTCTTAAGATATAGTTGAAACAATTATTTTAAGAAAGAGATTCTTGGGGCGCGTGGGTGGCTCAGTCGTTAAGCGTCTGCCTTCGGCTCAGGGCATTATCCCGGCGTTCTGGGATCGAGCCCCACATCAGGCTCCTCCGCTGGGAGCCTGCTTCTTCCTCTCCCACTCCCCCTGCTTATGTTCCCTCTCTCTCTGGCTGTCTCTATCTCTGTCAAATAAATAAATAAAATCTTAAAAAAAAAAAAAAAGAAAGTGATTCTTAGTCTTTTTGTTATATGGATCCCTTTGAGAAACCATTTTCTTTGGGAAGACATTGGCACATATAAACTTGTTTGTATACATTTTCAGAGGGTTAACTGACATGTTAAGAATTCCTGTTTTAAAGGATTTGGATGGGCAACTTAACTTTAAAATTATAAAAGTAGTGCTTTTTATTTTTTTAACAGTTGTATAATGAGTCTTTCTGTCAGTTAAAACTATCTTATTTCTTAATTTTTCCTCACTTTGTGAATACCTCTTAGAGCTTTTTGCTGTTACCTTTTGTGGAAGCTGAACTTGTCTTGAGTGCTGAGTGAACTAAAGCAACACTGTAAATGGAAACATAGTTAATGTCCAGTGGTTTGGGGCACTATTGTAAATGTAGTTTTAGTGTTCTCCCACTGTCTCCCCCCCCCCCCCCACGGCAAAAGTATAGCACCTCAGTATTTTATACAATATTCTTTTGCCCTATTAAGTTGATTCCAAAATGCATTTTTTTTTCTTTTTAGTTTTTAACTTGTTGGAAATTGGGATGTCTTAAAATTGCCATCAGCCAGGTGGCACTTGAGACCTAGATGTGAGAGAACCTTCCATTGAAATCTTCTAATAAGATTTTTTTGAATGCCAGCATCAGTGTCTTTTTTTTTTTTTTTTTAAGATTTTATTTACTTACTTGACAGGGAGAGAGGCAGCGAGAGAGGGAAGACAAGCAGGGGGAGTGGGAGAGGAAGAAGCAGGCTTTCCGCTGAGCAGGGAGCTCGATGAGGGGACCCTGGGATCATGACCTGAGCCGAACGCAGACGCTTAACGACTGAGCCACCCAGGCGCCCCGCCAGCATCAGTGTCTTAAATTTGATAAAATATTGTTTCTTTTTGAAGGATTTGAGCCCTAGTTAATACTTTGTTTGCAGCATGTTGATTCCTGTTTTTCAGAGATCTGTGTTAGTAAGTAGTATTTACGGAGTACTCATCAAAGGCAGAGTACTGTATGAAGAATAGCTATAGTAAGGGAAAGTATTAGGACATTGGTGACCTTCTTAAAAATCTTTGTGCGGACTTTACAGAAATGTGAGGTGTAAGTGTTACGTGCGCAATTGTAAATGGTAATTTAAATCAAAGGTTTAAATTTTTTTTTAAGATTTTATCTATTTGAGAGAGAGCATGCTAGAGTGCATGCCCCAAAGCTTTAAAGTTTGAGCATTTGTCAACATAACTACAATTTATCATGATAAAATCTTCTATTCCATCTTTGCAGCTTAGCAATACTGATCCTGGTTTAAGGTTCCAGAAGAACCTGTCTTGTTGGAGACAAGTGAAATAAAGGAGGCCAGCTAACAAATTGGTCCACCTCTGCTAATCTAGTTATGGGGAAATAGAGTGAGGAAGAGTTAGAAATTCAGGGTTTAGGACTACAGAACTCCATCTTGCTTGAAAGGTCATATTTATTTATTTAAAGATTATTTATTTATTTATTTGACAGAGATAGAGACAACCAGCGAGAGAGGGAACACAAGCAGGGGGAGTGGGAGAGGAAGAAGCAGGCTTCCAGCCGAGGAGCCTGATGTGGGGCTCGATCATAGAACACCGGGATCACTCCCTGAGCTGAAAGCAGACACGCTTAACGACTGAGCCACCCAGTCGCCCCGTGAAAGCTCATATTTAAAAGATCTAATTCTTGGGGCGCCTGGGTGGCTCAGTCAGTTAAGCATCTGCCTTCGTCTCAGGTCATGATCCCAGGGTTCTGGGATTGAGCCCCGTGATGGGCTCTCTGCTCAGCGGGGGAGCCTGCTTCTCCTTCTCCCTCTGCCCTCCCTTCTGTTTTTGTGCTCGAGCTCTCTGTCCCTCTCTTTCTCTCTCTGACAAATAAATAAGTAAATAAAATTAAAAAAATTTTTTTTACTGAAGTTTAAAGGTCACAAGGGTAATTACCTATTCCTCCAAATTATGGGTTGAGATTGTTATGATGACTTCAGTTTATATCTTAAATTCACTGGAAAAATGGATTTTTTGGCTTGTTTTTGGACTGCTTGAATTAGAGAATGATAAATCCTGTTGCAGAAAGTTTGTTTGTTTGTTTGTTTGTTTTTTTGCCAAGTTCGTTTAATAGCAACGTTTCTCATTACTTTAAGCAGGGAGTGGGTTGGTGCTAGTGTTGAGAAATAGAAGTCTAAGAAAACTAGTTTTGGAGTTAGAAATGAATACATC
Organism: Ursus maritimus; assembly: GCF_017311325.1. Classification (NCBI taxonomy): domain Eukaryota; kingdom Metazoa; phylum Chordata; class Mammalia; order Carnivora; family Ursidae; genus Ursus; species Ursus maritimus. Next base: position 23,533,097 of record NW_024424119.1, read on the forward strand.
TCACAGAAATGACAGTGGGGGCATGATGGGGGGATAAATTTCTTTCTTTCTTTCTTTTTTTTTTTTAAGGATTTTATTTATTTATTCGACAGAGATAGAAACAGCCAGCGAGAGAGGGAACACAAGCAGGGGGAGTGGGAGAGGAAGAAGCAGGCTCATAGAGGAGGAGCCTGATGTGGGGCTTGATCCCAGAACGCTGGGATCACTCCCTGAGTCGAAGGCAGACTCTTAACCGCTGTGCCACCCAGGTGCCCCCGGGGGGGGGGATAAATTTCTTAATGCGATATTGGTTTATGCTTTTAAAATAATAATGCCTTAATATTTTTTCAAGTATATTTAAGCATCATAGGAAGCTTGAGCAGTTTAAGGTTAAAGCTTTTTTGTTGTTGTTCTTTCAGCTGAGTCTGTTAAGTGGTATTCCCCACCTCTATTGCAGCATCTTTAGATCATTGCCATAGTTTTAATCCGTTCTGTGCCTGGATATCAAAATTTCATAATTCATTATTTATCTGTTTTGCTGTATTTGCTGCATAGGCAGCTGATGTTTAATTTGAGGGATAAATCCTATGGATAATTTGGATTATGTGGCTCACTTAGTAACATTCATAGTAATTCAGATGGTAAATACTGAATGATCACTATCTTGTTGATAACCGTGGCCCCATTTATAAGATAATATTAAGAACTGGCAAAGTCATAGCAGTTGGGGCAATATATAGTAATCCTTTGTAGAAACAGAATAACTTAACTTAGAAAGAAGATTTTTTTAAAAGATTTTATTTATTTGTCAGAGAGAGAGTGCACAAGCAGGGGGAGCAACAGGCGTAGAGAGAAGCAGGCTCCCAGCCGAGCAAGGAGCTGGGTCCCAGGACCCTGGGATCACGACCTGAGCCGAAGGCAGATGTTGAACCGACTGAGCCACCTGGGTGCCCCAAGATTTTTTTTTTTTTAAGATTTTGTTTATTTATTTGAGAGAAGGAGAGAGCATGAGCAGGGGGAGGGACAGAGGGACGGAGAGATGGAGGGAGAGGAAGAGGGAGAAGCAGACTCCTGTCTGAACACGAAGCCAGACAGCAGGGCTGAATCCCAGGACCCCGAGACTGTGATCCGAGCTGAAGTCAGATGCCTAACTGATTGAGCCACCCAAGTGACTGAAGAAATATATATATATATATTTTCAATTAGCCAACATTGTTAACTAACATCGTTAGTTTTTGATGTAAGATTATTTTTTTAAAGGTTTTATTTATTTTTTGTGTGAGAGAGAACTAGCACAAGTGGTGGGGTGGGGGAGGCAGAGGGAGAAGTAGACTCCCTACTAAGCAGGGAGGCTGATATGGGGCCTGGAATCATGACCTGAGTCGAAGGCAGACTATGAACCGACTGAGCCACCCAGGCACCCTAGAAATAAGATTTTTAAGTTTACTTATAATCATATGTGATATATGAATTAAGACAAAAAGTTTTGTTATTCAAAATAATATCCTTCATATAATTTGCAACTTTTGAAATTGTTGGCAGAGGCACAGGTAAAATTAGTGTAATATTTTCACATGTCATTAAAAAAAAAAAAGATCTATTTATTTTTAGAGAAAGAGAGACAGCAGAGGCAGAGGGGGAGAAAGTCTTAAGTAGACTCTGTGCGGAGCATGGAGCCAGACTCCGGGCTCAGTCTCATCACCCTGAGATCACGACTTGAGCTGAAACCAAGAGCTTGACTGACTACGCCACCCAGGCGTCCCTATATTCACAGGTCATTTTTGATTGAAAAATAGTATTAGGTTATTTACCTTATTTATCAGGTTGTATCTGAGTCAGTTTTGGATATTAAATGAAACAAAACAAAGTCCACGCTAAAGAAGGAAAGATTTACCACTAGTAAGAACATTAAGAAGTTGCACAATAGGCTCTGAAGGCAGTTCGCAAAAAAAAAAGAATTCTGAATTGTTTTGAGCAATGTGGGTGTAGTACTGTTTGAGTGGGGGTATAGCCAGCCTTCTGAGGTATTTGCTCTGAAGGGGGCAAAGCTCATTTGAATTCTGGTAATTGGATTAAAAAAACAACAACACTTATTACTTAAGGTCCATCTTGATCTTAATTACTCAACTGCTTTTTCCCCCATTGGCTAAACAGGAATAATGATGTATTCAAGCTGTTAAGGACTAAGCCCTGTGGAAAAACTTCCGTGCTAATGTTAAAAAAAAAAAAAAGTATAATAACTGTGTTCTCAGGCTTCCTACCCTGAGTTCTTTGGAATTTTTTAATCATATTTCAACATTTACTCTGAATAAGAACGAGAATATTTGCTAGACAAAGAGTGAAATGTCTTATTGAAGATAAGGAAATAATACAGAATTTAGATTTAAGATTTAAAGAATCTTGTGTTAAAAGGGCTTTAGGGTCGCCTGATTGAGTATCCCACTCTGGGTTTTGGCTCAGGTCATGATCTCAGGGTCCTGGGATCAGCCCTGCAGGAGCAGTGGGCTCCACTTCACCCGGGAGTCTGCTTGTCTCCTCTCTCTGCCCCTCTCCCCACTTGTGCTCTCTCTCTCTAAAATAAATCTTTTTTTTTTTTTAAAGGGGGGGGGCTTTAAAATGAGAGCACTTCCTGAGTTTTTAATTAAATCTCCACCTAATGTAGCTTTTTTCTGAAGATTTTTTATTGGAAAACTACAGAATAAGTTATGTACAGAGAGGTTCCTTAAATTAAAAATGGTGCTAGTAGGTGGCAAAACTGGAAAAGTTATTTGAGGATATGTAAGTATTGTATTAAGGAAATCAGTTTTGTTTTTTTTTTTGTGATCAAATCTAGTAGTGTATGAGTCTAAATGCTCTTTGATTATGAGCTCGTTAAGAAATGCCACTGGGTCTTTGAATTTCCTTAGCATTTGGTAGAGGACCTAAAAGAGAGTAAGTGCTTATCTTTGGGGGAGTCACAGCCTTTGAGAATGACAGCCTCCCTCCCTCCTAATTCTGCATGCAATTTCAAGGAATTACTGATAATCTGAATTTTTTCCATAGACATTAGGTGGTCAACCCCTAGTCTAGGACATGTGGTAGACTAACGTGACTAAATATTTGAACTGCTTGGTTACTCTAGTTGTGCTTTCCCTTTTGGGAAGAAATTGCATTTTATTTGGTTTTGACATTTTATCTGTAGTTGCTTGGTTGTCTGAATTAGATCTCATGTTCTTGATGATCAAAGTTTTAGCTAAAAATTAAGATTGAAATCTTGGCTATATAGTAATATAGCAAATTATGATCTTTGTGTAGGATTCCTCTTGTAATTTAAATACTATAAAACTGGGACGCCTGGGTGGCTCAGTCGCTTAAGTGTCTGCCTTCATCTCAAGTGCTGATCCCAGGGTCCTGGGAACTAGCAGCAGCAGCAGCAGCAGCAGCAGCAGAGGCCACTGCGGCGGCACATACCTGCTCAGTGGGGTATCTGTTTCTCCCTCTCCTTGTGCCCCCCCCTTTGTGTGTGTGTGTGTGTGTGTGTGCGCGCACGCGCGCACCATCCCATCTGCTCACTTGCTTGTGCGCTCTCTCAAATAAATAAATAAATAAAATCTTAAAAAAATAAATACTATGAAACTTACTTAGAAGAGGTTAAGAATTTTAGAGCAGTGATGGTGAGAGGCATTACTCAGACCTGCCAAGCGTAGCAACCTGAACATCTATAGATTAACTACATCTTGCCTATACTGTTTACATATATACCTTGAGTGAATTAATTATTAACAAGTTGGAGTAGGGAGGGAACTTTAAAGTAGGTTAAATTTCTGTATGTGTGAATTATTATAAACACGCTTTCCTGGGTTATTGTTTGAGCTACCGAGTATGTCCTGAAGTGTGTATCTCTAATTAGAGCTATTAGATATTTCTACTAGTATGGCCTTTTTAAAGTTTTAAAAAAATTATGTCCTATCTATACTAAACACTTAAACACTAAACTGGACTCTGCCTTTTTTCGTAAGCCTCTTCTATATTCACTCTCCTGGATATTGTACAGTGTCTACCCAGTCACACAAGCCTGGAAGCTGGAAATCAGTTAAGATGATTTCTGCTTCCTCTTTCTACATATCTAATTATTTTTAGTACCTCATGTCTCTGCTATTTTAGCCCCTCCTCTTCATTCCTGCCACTACCGTGTAAGTTTATACTCAGTTCTCACTCACTTAGACTGTGACAGTAGCCTCTTTACTGTCTTATACCCCTCCAGTCAATGATGCCACCATAGTAACCTTTCTAAAGCTCTAATCTGACTTGTCTTCACAAGAAAGCAAGCAAGCGAGCAAGCAAGCTATCTGCTCATCTTCCACAAAATTAAGTAAAAATTTCTTTGTGTGGCATACAAGGCCCTTCGTAATCTGTTCTTACTTACTTTTCCCACTGTATTTCTAGTTCTTGCCCCATAGGTAGTTTTTCACAGTGCCATTGCCTAAGTTGTTACCTGCCTGGAATGCCCTTTTCAACATTTCTCCTGCTCTCTTTAGTCTGGGGAACTCGGCTTATATTTTAAAAACCCGATTCACTGTGGGGGCACCTGGGTGGCACAGCGGTTAAGCGTCTGCCTTCGGCTCAGGGCGTGATCCCGGCGTTATGGGATCGAGCCCCACATCAGGCTCCTCCGCTGTGAGCCTGCTTCTTCCTCTCCCACTCCCCCTGCTTGTGTTCCCTCTCTCGCTGGCTGTCTCTATCTCTGTCAAATAAATAAATAAAAATCTTAAAAAAAAAAAAGAAAAATAAAAACCCGATTCACTGTGAATGATCTCCTGAAAACTTTTCAGGTTCACCCCTGTAACCTAAACTCTTCCCATTTAGATTGTTATAAGGTAAAGCCAGACACCCTATCCTTTCATCCCTTAATACTGGAGTCCCAAAAAGATAAGAACTCTTTTTAAGAATATAATTGCGTCATTATTAGTATTTTAAAGTAGGCTCCACAGCCCAGCATGGAGCCCAATGTGGAGCTTGAACTGAGATCAAGCCCTGAGCTTCAAGAGTCAGACGCTTAACTGACTGAGCCACCCAGGCGCATTTCATTATTCTTAAACTTAATAAACAGTAATTCCTACACCTAAAGCTAATGTTAAATTGTGTGTCAAATATACTCAAATTAAAAAAAATTCCTTGATATTATCTAATATTCAGATTGTCCCAGTCGTCTCATAGATAAACTTCTAAGTTAGTTTGAATCTATCCAAAATAAAATCCACAGTTGCATCTGGTTGATATGCCTCTTAAGACTTTCTTACTTGATAATTTTACCTTTCTTCTCTTTCCTTTTCTTTCCTTTTCTTTTCGGAAGGGGGGGAAGAAGGGCCAGAGAGCAGAGGGAGGAGAGAATCTTAAGCAGGTTCCATGCTCAGTGCGGAACCTGATGCAGGGCTCCCTCTCACAACTCTGGTATCATGGCCTGAGCTGAAATCAAGAGTTGGACATTTAACTAGCTGAGCCATCAAGGCATCCCTCCTCCTCCTCCTCCCCCTACCTCCTCCTCCTCAGCTTTATTGAGATATAATTCACATGCCATATAATTCACTTATTTAGATATACAGTTCAGTGTTTTTTAGTATATTCACAGAGTTTTACAACCATCGTGACAATCAATTTTAGAACATTTTCTTCACCCAAAAAAATCCCATACCCATTAGCAGTCACTCCCCATTTCTCCCCAAGCCCTAGGCAACCAGTCTACTTTCTATGACTATATAAATGTACAGGTTTATATTTCATATAAATGGAATCATATAACATGGTCTTCTGTGATTGGCTTCTTTAACTTAGCATAACATTTTCAAAGTTCCTGTATTATAGCATGTATCATAATACTTCATTCCTTTTCGGTGTTCCAGTGTATGAACATTTGAGTTGTTTTCTGTTTGGCTCTTAAAAATAATGCTGATATGAACACTTATACAAATATCAATGTGGACCTATGTTTTCATTTATCTTGGGTATTTACCTAGGAATAGAATTATTGGGTCATATGAGAACTCCGTGTACCATTTGAGGAACTGAGACCGTTTTCCAAAGTGGCTGCACCTTTTCACATTCCTACCAGCAATGTCTGTATGAGTTCTGTTTTCTCTACATCTTCACCAACACTTTTTCTCTTTTTTTTTTTTTAGCTTTATTTGTTGCCAATTGAATGTATGCTGTCTTCAGTTTTAAGGAATTCACTATTGGACTGGTGATAATTATATTTTATTATAAACTAAAGGATGTTACTGTAATACTAAGAGTAATGGAAGTTTACTATGTTTCGAACACTGGGGGTCACCAGACATAATCATGGAAAGCTCTAGCCCCAAATTTAGCTAGCTGCATATCTTTTCTGCATTATTTCTTCTCTGCTTTAATTCATAAAATTTCCCATGCAGAAATCTAGTCATATTTCACCTTCTCATATCTCATGGAACTAAGTTTGGGTTAATAGATTTGATGGAGAAAAGTACTAACTTCCTTGGAGTGAAATCTATCATGCAGGTATTATACTGGAATTTTATAACATCAACGATGTAATGAGGGACATTTAGTAAGGGGATTAAGTTATTGTTTCTCTAGGAAAAAATTCAAGCAGATGAAAGTCTTTCTGTCCCTGAAAACCACTTAGCTGTTTGACATTTAATCCTCCAGAAAATATTCTGTGCATATACAAACATATCTGTGCATTTTTAAACTATAAATATGGTTATACTTAGAGGCGCCTGGGTGGCTCAGTCAGTTTAGCATCTGACTCTTGATTTTGGCTCGGTCATGATCTCGGGGTTGTGGGATCCAGCCCTGAGTTGGGCTCCCCACTTGTCAGGGAGTCTGCTTGAGTTTCCCTCCCTCTGCCCCTCCCCGTGCTTACACATTCTCTCTCTCTAAAATAAATCTTAAAAAAAAAAGATGGATTATACTTACAAGCATTTTTCTGCATCTTACTTTAAACTTAATAGTTTATCTTGGAGATCTTTCCATTATCAATATTTATGGATTGTCTCAGTATTTGTAACTGTTGCACAGTATTCTGTTAAAGATATACTTTATTCCCCAATTGATAGACAATTAATTATTTTTAGTTTTTTACTTTTTTTTATTTTTTATTTATTTTTATTTTTATTTTTTAAAAGATTTTATTTATTTATTCGACAGAGATAGAGACAGCCAGCGAGAGAGGGAACACAAGCACGGGGAGTGGGAGGGGAAGAAGCAGGCTCCCAGCAGAAGAGCCCGATGTGGGGCTCGATCCCATAACGCCGGGATCACGCCCTGAGCCGAAGGCAGACGCTTAACCGCTGTGCCACCCAGGCGCCCCTTTACTTTTTTTTTTAAATAAGACTTTCAACTTTTTTTTTTTTTTTTTTAAGATTTTATTTACTCATTTGATAGCACAAGCAGGGGGAGTAGCAGGCAGAGGGAGAAGGAGGCTCCCTGCCGATCAAGGAGCCTGACATGGGGCCTGATCCCAGGACCCTGGGATCATGACCTGAGCTGAAGACAAATGCTTAACCCACTGAGCCACCCAGGCGCCCCTAGCTTTTTACTCTTACAAGCAAAGCTCAAAGGGACATTTTTACATATCTTTATATTTTTGTAAGTAGATTTGCTAGATTAAAGGATATATGTATTTAAATTTTACTAGAAAGTCAAATTATCCTTCAGAAATACTAATTTTTATTACATAATGTAATGTATATTGGTATTGTCAAACTATCAAATTTGCAGTTCTTTTTTTTTTTTTAAAAGATTTCATTTATCTATTTGGCAGAGGTAGAGACAGCCAGTGGGAGAGGGAACACAAGCAGGGGGAGTGGGAGAGGAAGAAGCAGGCTCCCGGCAGAGGAGCCTGATGTGGGGCTCCATCCCAGACTGCTGGGATCATGCCCTGAGCCGAAAGCAGATGCTCAACGACTGATCCACCCAGGCGCCCCCCCAGATTTGCAGTTCTGATAAATGTTTCTCTTAACTGTGAAAGAAATTTAGCTTAATTTCTTCCGGGGCACCTGGGTGGCACAGCGGTTAAGCTGGCTGTTTACCTGGCTGTCTCTCTCTGTCAAATAAATAAGTAAAATCTTTAAAAAAAAAAATCTTTAAAAAAAAGATAAAGGCTGTTTGCATAAAGGTCATCATTTGTCAGATCTGTGGCTTGTTGCAAAGATCTTTCCCCATGTGTCATTTATAGATGATGTAACTTAAAATATTGTGCTTACAATTCTGTCCAAGTTAAACATGAAGGCAAGCGTGGAGAAAATTGTGTTTGTCGCTGTCATGACAGAATAGAAGAATTTGGAGGGTTTAAAGTAGGCTCTCCTAAAACATTGTCATGTGGATGATTCATATCCTATGAACAAACTTGATACAAATAAGGTACAGGCTGATACGGAAGTTACCTGTGTATTTTACTGTGATAATGGTAATAACACCTTTTAAAAAAATAAAATGTCAAAAAAAATGTTAATTCCTCTTGTAAGTTGACACGTTTATTGTAGAAAACTTTAAAAGTTCCTGAACCTATAGAGGAAAAAGTCACTTGTAATGATGCTACTTAAAAATACTTTTTTTTTTTAAGTTAACTCTTTGCCCATCGTGGGGCTTGAACTCACGATCCCCGAGATCAGCAACTGAGCCAGCCAGGCACCCCTAGAAGTAATACTTTTAATATATTTTCTTCTGAATATGCCATCGTTCATTTAAAAAATTAGATACTGTATATTCATTTTTTTTTTCATGGTTTATAGTTGTTTAATAGTAAAAAGGGCCACCATTTATTGAGCAAATTTATCAATTAGCTCATTTAATCCTTCTATTATCACTTCCATTAGTATTTAGCACATGAGAAAATTCGGGTTCAGAGATATTAAATAACTGATGCAAAATTATATAGCTAATTAGTAGGGTAACATTTTAACTCAGGTTTGTCTGACTCTAGAGCCAATGTTCCATGTTGTCTTTAATCAACCTCAGTATCTCATTTATTTTTTATTTTATTTTTTTTTAATAATGATTTTTTATTATATTATGTTAGTCACCATACAGTACATCCCCGGTTTTTGATGCAAGGCTCGATGATTCATTAGTTGTGTATAACACCCAGTGCACCATGCAATATGTGCCCTCCTTACTACCCATCACCGGTCTATCCCATTCCCCCACCCTGTATATTCATTTTTTAAACTTAATATATTTGAACATTTTCCCAACTATCCATTATTTGACCTTTTCTCTTTTGTTGGACCTGGGGATTTATTTTGCTTTCTAAACAATGCTATGTTGAATACATTTTTATATCTGTATTTTATATCTGTATTTGTGTGTTTTTCACGTAAGTTTCTGGTACTGAGTATATTGGATCAAAATTATGAACATCTCCATAATGCATATAGAGAAGATACTTTGAACTGTTTTTCCTTTTTTTTTTTTTTTTTTAGTGGGGAGAGGGACGGAGGGAGAGGGAGAAGCAGATTCCCTGCTGAGCAGGGAGCCTGACATACCAGGGCTCGATCCCTGGGATTATGACCTGAGCTGAAGGCAGACGCTTAACTGACTGAGCCACCCCAGCTGGCCTTGAACTGGTTTTGACAAGATAAGGTGCAATAGTAAAAATGACAATTTTCTGGAGTGCTAGGAAACCATTAAATAGTTGGCTACTATGCCTTGGTTTTAAATAATTATATGTGGAAAATTAAAGGAATTACATTAGCCAAAACAATTTTTTTCAAAAGATTTCACTTATTTGAGAGAGTGAGTAGAGTGAGGGGCAGAGGGAGAGAATCTCAAGCTGACTTCCCACTGAGCATGGAGCCTGTCGCAGGACTGTGTCTCATGACCCAGGAGACCCTGACCTGAGTGGAAACCAAGAGTCGAAAACTCAACCGACTGAGCCACCCAGATGCCGCAGCCAAAAAAATTTTGAAAAAGAACAACAAAGTTAGAAGAGTCACAACACCCAATTTTAAGATGTAATATAAAGTAATGCTAATCAAGACAGTGTGGTTTATTGAAGTAAAGGAACAGAATAGAGAACCCAGAAATAGATTTACACAAATATAGTCAACTGATTTTTTTGACAAAGGTGCAAACATAATTCACTGGAGAAAGGACAGTCTTTTCAACATATGGTGTTGCAAAAATGGCTCATCTGTATGTTAAGAAGTGAGGCCCAACCTAAACGTATCACATGCAAAAATTAACTCAAAGTGGATTTACAAACCTAAATGTAAATCATAAAGCAGTAAAATCCTTGGAAGAAAGCATTGGAAAAAGTCTTCTTGACCTTGGAGTTTGGCAAAGATTTCTTAGATACAGCACCAAAGGCATGAACCCTGAAAGAAATAATCGATGAAGTGAACTTCATCAAAATTTAAAACTATCTTCTGTCAAGGACACAGATAAGAGAATGAAAAGACAGGCCATGTACTAGGAGAATGTATTTATACACCACATCTGAGAAAGGAATGAGAATGTTCTAGGGAGGGACATGGGAATCTGGTGGGCATTTCCACGTGATTCTGATTCCTGATTCTGGTTCCTATTCTTGATATTCAGTATGATTCTGTTTTGCTTTATTTTATGAGTAGAATGCCTTTATGTTCCAAAGATACATATACATTTTTTATTAGTCAAAAAAAGGGGGTATTTTAAAAATTATTTTTATGTTTATATGCTTCTCTACCACCAAATACTATCTTCCCATGCAACCATGACACACATACACCTGTGAAATTATAACTAAAGTTTTTTTTTAAGCTTTGGAATTTTTATGTTAATAGCTTGTATAATTTTACTCCAAGGATTTTTGTATATGATGGGTTTGGTTTTTTTTGGGGGGGATTATTTTTTGGTATATGATGATTTTAGTTCAGTCAAGCAAAATTTCTGATTGTTGTTTAGACAAGTAAATTACTTCATAACATATCTAAAATATTTGAGGCAATAACAAATTTACTTAGTAAATGAGAAACTAGTAAAAAGTATTGCTAAACTGAATGTTTTAGCTTCTTATATAATGCTTTATGATAGTTTAAGTAAATCATTGTTTTTCTCATATAGTTAAAACTATCCGTATTAACTTCAGGAACATGCAGTACATTTAACGTTTATCATTTTTATTTATGTATACTTTTGGTTACCAGTATTGAGTGCTTACTATGATCAGGCATCGTTGTAGGTGTTGAGGATACAATGAACAAAACACTTGACTCATGGTACTTATGTTCTAGTTGGAGAGATAGACAATGAACAAAAAAATATATGGCACCTTAGAAAGTGGTTAAGTGCTAAGGAGAAAAGAGTGAAATAGTGAAGTAGGGTCTGAAGTTGGGAAATTAAATTTTTTGTGTGTGACATTTTAGATATTTCTGAAGAAATATGACTTTTGGAATGTGATCATAAGGAAGGGATAGAGCTAACCATGAAGATCTACGGAAGAACCTATTACTTGAGAGCTAAAGAATAGCGTGTTATTCTTTTTTCTACATCCTCATGAGTTAAGTAGAAGACAGTGAGTAAAAGTTGAATTATGTTTATTTTCTTTAGTAAAGGCTTATAGTTAGTTTTTTGTTGTTGTTTTTTGGTAAGTGCTATTTAGTGCAACTAATTTCTTGGGTTTTTATGGGTTGTGATTTTAGTCCCTACAAATAACTTGAGACTATATACTCCAGGTTAAAACTTAAACTATTATTGTTTATTTCTCAATGGAGTTAAAGAGTAGGCATTATGTATTTTAGTGATCCTTTGAGTTTTGTGCTAAATCTCATTCTTCCTTAATGTTAATAGAGAGGTATTATAATACAGCGGTTAAAAATATGAGCTCTGGGAGCACCTGGGTGGCTCAGATGGTTAAGCATCTGCCTTCAGCTCAGGTCATGATCTCAGGTTCCTGGGATTGAGGCCCTAGTCCAGCTCCATGCTCAGTAGGGTGTCTGCTTGTCCCTCTGCCACCCCTCCCCCTGCTCATATTCTCTCTCTTTAAAATAAATACATAAAATCTTAAAAATATATATATGGGCTATGGAGTCAGATGGCTAGGTTCTGGTTCTAAGCCTGTGATGTTGGGCAAATTATTTAACCTCTGTAGGCCTTTAGTTTCTTCTGTAAAATGGGGGGAAATGTGGCATCTACCTTGTTGGGAATACTGTGAAAATTAAATATGTTAGTACATGTAAAAGTACTTAGAACGTGCCTGCTATGTAAAAAGCACTCAGTAAATGTTAGTTGCTGTTAGTGTTAGCAACACTGTTTTGAGTTTTGTTTTGTTTTTTTTAAAGATCTTATTTATTTATTTATTTGACAGAGTGCACACACAAGAAGGGGGAGCAGCAGGCAGTGGGAAAAGCAAGCTCCCCGCTGCTGAGCAGGGAGCCCGATGTGGGGCTTGATCCCAGGACCCTGGGATCATAACCCAAGCTGAAGGCAGACTCCCAACCGACTGAGCCACCCAGGTGCCTCCCTGCTCCCGTTTTGAGTTTTAACTTTATAAGTAATAATATGTGCGAGGTAAAAATAGTGTAGGATGATATTAAATGAAAAGTTTTATGTGCTGAATATTCTACCACCCCTTCCCATGTCCCTGGTCATACTTTCCAGAGGTGTTTGGGGGGTGTTTTTTGCTTTTTTTTAATTAAAAAAATCATTTATTTTTAAAATTGTAAATATATATAACATAAAATTTCCCAATTTAATCATTTAAAGAAAATTTTTTTTTTAAAGATTTTATTTATTTATTCAACAGAGATAGAGACAGCCAGCGAGAGAGGGAACACAAGCAGGGGGAGTGGGAGAGGAAGAAGCAGGCTCATAGCGGAAGAGCCTGATATGGGGCTCGATCCCATAACGCCAGGATCACGCCCTGAGCTGAAGGCAGGCGCTTAACTGCTGTGCCACCCAGGCGCCCCCCCCTTTTTTTTAAAGATTTTATTTATTTATTTATTGGAGAGACAGAGTGAGAGAGAGCATGAGAGGGGTGAGGGTCAGAAGCAGAAGCAGACTCCCCACTGAGCGGGGAGCCCAATGCCAGACTCGATCCTGGGACTCCAGGATCATGACCTGAGCCAAAGGCAGTCACTTAACCAACTGAGCCACTAGGCGCCCCTGAAGAAAATTTTTAAAGTAGGTTGCATGCCCAATATGGGGCTTGAAGTCACAACCCTGAGATCAAGAGTTGTGTGCTCTACTTTGGAGCTAGCCAGGCACCCCCTACCATTTTAACCATTTTTAAGTGTATAGTTTAGTACTAAATAGCATTAATTTTTGTACTTTAAAAGCTGTCTGATTTTGCTATGGAGAATGATCACAAAATATTGTCTATCTACTTCCTCTCTGCTGTATATCCTCCCAATTTTCAGATAGTTTCTAGACTTTTAGATTTCTTGTATTTAGTTAACAGTTTTTTAAAAAAAGATTTATTTATTTGACAGAGCGCAAGCAGGGGGAGTAGCAGAGGGAGGGGGAGAAGCAGGCTCCCCGCTGAGCAGGGAGCCTGATGAGGGGCTCCATCCCAGGACCCTGAGAATCCCAGGACCCTGAGATCATGACCTGAGCTGAAGGAACACGCTTAACCAGCTCAACTACCCAGGCACCCCTTGAGTTAACAATTTTTTAGAAATCAAAGTTTTACCTGTCTCTAAAGAATCAGATGGGTTCTACAAAGTTATTTCATAGGGGTGCGTGGGTGGCTCAGTAGGTTGGGTGTCTGACTCTTAGTTTCAGCTGAGGTCATGATCTCAAGGGTCATATGGTTGAGCCCTGGGTGAGGCTCCATGCTCAGTGAGGAGTCAACTTGGAGATTTTTCTCCCTCTGCCCCTATCCTGCTCGGGCATATGCGTGCCTCCAAATGAATAGGGGCGCCTGGGTGGCTTAGTCACTTAAGCCTCGGACTCTTGATTTTGGCTCAGGTCATCATCTCAGGGCCCTGGGATGAGCCCTCCCATCGGGCTCCGCACTCCACTGGGAGTGCGCTTGAGGATTCTATGCCCTGCCCCTCCCACAACTCTTTCTCTCTGAAATAACTAAACCTTTTAAAAAGTAAATAAATCTCTTGAGAAAAGTTATGTCATAAAATAGTTCCCCAGACAGCCCCTCCCCATTTCCACCACTCCAGGAAAAGAACTCCTAATTCTTTTTTATTTTTATTTTTTTAAAGATTTTATTTATTTGACAGAGACAGCCAGTGAGAGAGAGAACACAAGCAGGGGGAGTGGGAGAGGAAGCAGCAGGCTCCCAGCGGAAGAGCCTGATGTGGGGCTCGATCCCAGAACGCCGGGATCACGCCCTGAGCGGAAGGCAGACGCTTAACGACTGCACCACCCAGGCGCCGCAGAACTTCTAATTCTTATAGCTAATTATTTTGGTATTTACCGCCTTAATATTGTGCTTCTATTACTACTTTTTGATTTTTAAATTTTATTCATTATCTATGATTGCCCACCATGGGAGATAAGGATTTCTTTTTAAATTCCTCCACTGCCTTCTCTTTCCCTCTGACATATATGCACATACATTTCACACATACATGCACATAATATTCCTCCAGTTTCCCTACAGTTATATCATAATTATAGATCTTCACTATTTACAATCTTAAGATGTAGTAAAATATTGCTTTTTATTTCCCACATAATATTTTGTTTTCCATGTAATTAACCTTTTTTGCTTACTTTTCTATGTAGTTATTACTAACTCCAGTAATTTTTTTGTAACCATCTTATTGAGATGTTATTTACATTCCGTGTAATTTTACCATTTAAAGTATTCACTTCAGGGGTGCCTGGGTGGCTCAGTCCGTTAAATGTTTGACTCTTGTTTTCAGCTCAGATTGTGATCTCAGGGTGTGGGATACAGCCCTGCCTTGCGCTTTCAGTGTGGAGTCTGCCTGAGATTCTCTCTATCCCTCTGCTCCTTCCCTGCCTACTCGCTCGCTCTCTCTCCTTCTCTCATATAAATAAATAAAATCTGAAAAAATGATCTAAAAAAAGTGTTTAATTCAGGGGCAACTGGGTGGTTTAGTCGGTTCAGTGTCCAACTCTTGATCTCAGTTCAGTTCTTGAACTCAGGGTTGTGAGTTCAAGCTCTGCGGTGGGCTCCATGCTGTTTGTGGAGCCTATTTTAAAAAGTAAGTAAATAGGGGCGCCTGGGTGGCTCAGTCGTTAGGCATCTACCTTCGGCTCAGGGCGTGATCCTGGCGTTTGGGGATCGAGCCCCACATCAGGCTCCTCCGCTGGGAGCCTGCTTCTTCCGCTCCCACTCCCCGCTTGTGTTCCCTCTCTCGCTGGCTGTCTTTATCTCTGTCAAATAAATAAATAAAATCTTTAAAAAAAATGTAAGTAAATAAAAGTAAAGTGTTTAATTCAGTGGTTTGTTTTATATTTATAGTTGTGCAACCATTATTACTATGATTAATTTTAGCAGATTTTCATCATCTCCCAAGAAAACCTCTTAAAGCAATCACACCCTGTTTCTCCTCAGCCTCTTCAATCCTAAACAATCAGTAGTCTGTTTTTTGTCTATATAGATTTGTCTGTTCTGAACATTTCATATAAATGGAATTATACAATATATAATATGTGATCTGTTGTGACTGACTTCTTTCCCTTCGCATGATGTTTTCAAAATTCATCTATGTTGCTGAATAAAATTCCATTGTACGGACATACCACATTTTGTCTGTTTGGGTTGTTTCTACTTTTTGGCTATTATGAATAATGTTTCTGTGAACATATGTGCATATTTTGTGTGGATGTACTTTTCATTTCTCTTGGGTGTGTAACTAGGAGTGGAATTGCTAAATTGTATATTAACTGTTTAATCTTCTGGGGGATTGCCAGACTGTTCTCCAAAGTGGCTGTATCATTTTACTTTTCTCCTGAAGTGTTCTGAATTTTATTCTGCATGGTTGCTTTCTTTACCTAGTTTACAACTGTTATTTGAGTTCACTCCTTTCACCACCATCCTGGGTGTTTCATGCTCCTATCTGTGTTGGATTGGCTGTTTACCTTATCCTCTGTGTTCTGGTTCATTCTTTTGTTTTGGTATATTTTATCCTTCAGTAGATATTTTTGAGGAGGTGTGCATAGCAGGTGAATTTTTGAGCTCTTACTGTACCTTTACATTTGAATTGCTTGGCAGGATATAGAATTCTAGGTTGGAAATCATGTAGCTTTAGAATTTTGAGCCTGTTGCTGTATTGTCCTCTTGGTTCCAGAAGGCCTATTTGAAATTCAAAGCCATTCTCAGTCCTGTCCATTATATGTGAACTGTTTTCTTGTGGAAATTTGCAGGATCTTCTTTGTGTTCCCACTATTCTGAAATTTCACATTGCTAGGGGTATTTTTAATCTGGAAACTCATGTTCTTCAGCATTGGGAAATTTTCTTGAATTATTTCAATGATATTTTCTCCTATAAACTTTTGCTGTTCTCTTTTGGAAGTGCCTATTACCTGGATGTTGGATTGCCTGGATTAATCTCTAATTTAAAATGTCTTTTTCTCTGATTTTCAGTTTCTTTGTGTTTTTATTTTTTATTTATTTTTATTTTTTAATTATTTTTAGAAGCTGTGGATTTTTAATCTAAAAATTGGGCATACAGCAAGCATTTTACATAAATTCTCAAGTTTTTAAATTATATGACAGGAAATAGAGGCCTCAGAAAAATAAGTCTCTTTACATAGGTCTTAATCCTTGGCCTTTGCGGTAAAGACAATCCCTAGCAACCCATCAAGTGTTTGCTACCCACCCACACATTATTTGGTAGGATGTAAAAGCAGCCATAGGTCTGTCCCTTGTCTTCTTACTAAAGGATTACTGATAGCCTGAAAAGCAATGTTGTGGCCTAGTATTCAGTACTTATATATATGAGCCTTTCAATTCCACATTTTCATATATATTAGGAGGGCAGTTGAAGTTGGTAGCTTCTAACCTTCTAGTCATAATGTTAAACGTTCAGGAGGGCCATGTATTGCAATGGGCTTTTTGTTCAACATTTGTTTTGTCAAATACTGCAAAAGAATTCCAGTGACTAAGAAAGTCATTAATTCCTTATACTTCAGTTCCTGTCTTTAAGTTAGCAATAAGTTTCCCATGTTCTACTTAGCCACATTTAATTTTTAAGAATCTTAAGAGGAAAAATGTTTCATATGTAATTAAGAAGAATGTTGCTTGGTAAGAGTTGGGATTGAGTTCACTATTTTTTATTTTTTAAAATTACTTTTTATTTTTATTTTTTATTTTTTTAATTTTTTAAAAAGATTTTACTTATTTATTTGACAGAGATAGAGACAGCCAGAGAGAGAGGGAACATAAAGCAGGGGGAGTAGGAGAGGAAGAAGCAGGCTTCCAGTGGAGGAGCCTGATGTGGGGCTCGAATCCAGAACGCCGGGATCACACCCTGAGCCGAAGGCAGACGCTTAACGACTGAGCCACCCAGGTGCCCCTTATTTTTATTTTTTTAAGAAATCTCTACTCCCAACTTGGGGCTTGAACTCACTACCTCCGGATTGTGTCACATGCTCTACCAGCTGAGCCAGCCAGGCCCCCCATGTTTTTATTCTTTTAATTAAATAATTACCTCACCTGGGGTGCCTGGCTGGCTCAGTCAGTAGGGGATGTGACTCTTGATCTCAGGGTTGTAAGTTTGAGCCCCATGTTGGGTGTAGAGATTACTTAAAAATAAAATCTTAAAAATAATTAGCTCACTTTTATCTTTCCTCCCTTCTATGTAGCTTTTCATTTTTGCTGTTTTATGTAGCATATTCAAGTATAATTTACATATAATAAAATGTACTGATTTTAAGTATGTGGTTTTTTTTTTTTAAGATTTTATTTATTTGATAGCACAAGTAGGCAGAGGAAGAGGAGAAGTGGGCAGAGGGACAGGAGAAGCAGGCTTCCTGCTGAGCAAAGGGCATGCTATGTGGCTCGATCCCAGCACCTTGGGATCATGACCTGGGCTGAAGGCAGATGCTTAACCAGCTGAGCCACCCAGGTGCCCATGCGTGGTTTAATTTTGACAAATGTACACATCACATTTAGCCACCACCACAGTGAAATCGTGGAACATTTACATCATTCCAGAAAGTTCTGTCCTACCTCTTTCAAATCATTTCCCCCCCACATCATCCCGGGCTACTACTCTTGTTTGCTATCACTGTAGTCCTTAGTTTTGCCTGTTCAGAGCTTTATATAAATGAAATCATACGGTATGTATTCCTAGGTTTGGCTTCTTTTGCTCAACATAATGTTTTTGAGATTCACATATATTACATGTATAGTAGTTTGTTCCTTTTAATGAGTAGTATTCCATTGTATCAATATACCCTAATTGTTAATATACCCTAATTTGTTAATCTGTTTGATAGATGTTTAGATTGTTTCTAGTTTTTTTGCTACTTGGAATAAAGCTGTTATGAACATTCTTATTAAGGTCTTTTAGTGGACCCTTGTTTATTTCTAGTGGGTAAGTAGGATACCTAGGAATGACATTTATTGTATGTTTATTTCTGCTCTTTTATTTATTATATTTATTTTTAAAGATTTATTTGAGAGAGAGTGCATGTGAGTGAGCACACATCACCGTGGTGGCAGGGGAAGGGGGAGGGGGAGGAGAGGCAAAGGGATAGGGAGAAGCAGACTCCCCGATGAGCAGGGACCGGACCTGGGGCTCCATCCCAGGACCCTGGGATCATGAGTTGAGCCGAAGGCAGCCGCTTAACCAACTGAGCCACCCAGTCACCCCACTGCTGTTTTACTTAATTTCAAAGAGTTCTATCTTGATACCTGATTTTTTAAAAGAACATTGTTTTTGAGGCATGGTTGCAGTGCCTTCTGTGAACTTGCTGAATACATTATATATATTTATACGTAGATACATACAGATGTGTTTGTTTTTTGTTTTTTATTTATTAGACAGCAAACGAGCGAGAGCGGGGGGGGGAGAGGCAGAGGGAGAAGCAGACCCCCCAATGAGCAGGGAGATCGATCCCAGGACCCGAGATTATAACCTGAGCCCAAGGCAGACGACCAAGAGACTGAGCCAACCAGGCTCCCCTGTTTGTTTTAAGCTTACTTTTCCCTTAGAGACTGTTTCTTCCAGGTTGTTAATTTGTTTTGATAAGAATGATTCACGTTAAAGACTTTGCTTCAGGGGTGCCTGGGTGACTCCATCGTTAAGCGTCTGCCTTCGGCTCAGGTCATGATCCCAGGGTCCTGGGATCGAGCCCCGCATTGGGCTCCCTGCAGGGAGCCTGCTTCTCCCTCTCCCACTCCCCCTGCCTGTGTTCCCTCTCTCGCTGTGTCTTTCTCTGTCAAATAAATAAATAATAAAAATCTTTAAAAATGAATAAATAAAATAAAGACTTTACCTCAAGTCTGGTAATGTTTGGTTATCTGCTCAGTAGTTTGTTTTTCTGTTGAAGAACCCTGGCCAAAGTTTGAATTTTACGGATTGTACACTTAATGTTACAGTTGGGCATGTTCCTTCATCCTCTGTATTTATTACAAATTGGTAGCTGGAATTCAGAGCCTTGGTCAGTCTGGTTCAATTGTTTAGGCACTGCTATAGGCAGTGTTTTGTTTTTTCATCAAGAGAGACGTTACTGGTTTTCTCTTTTATTATGTTAGCAGTTGGGCTTAATGCCCAGATCTATTAAATTATTGGTGGTTACAAAATAGTGACATTGTTATTTTTTTCATTTGTTAGTTGGAATACTTTTATTAAGAGATGCTTCTACTTGTCTACTAGTTTTTCAGAGCTATAGTTCATATAGGAAAGGTAGGATACATACTTGATTCTTTGCCTTTATCACTTCAAGATAGCAAATTAGTTGCCTATTATCCTCTAAGAGAACTAGCTATTTTTAAAAAATATCATTATGAATTCAGGAATTTCAAACATCTGATGGGTTTTAATCAGTGGCAATTATTAATATTATTGATGTTCAAATTGTCCTGTCTTTGGCCAGTTGAAGCCTCCTCACGTTGGCTTTTGTATAACGTGATCCACTCCAGGTAGTCTTTTTTTTTTTTTTAAGATTTTATCCATTTATTTGAGAGCATGAGCGGGGGCGGTGGGGGGGGGGAGGAAGGGTAGAGGGAGAAGCAGACTTCCCCCTGAGCAGGGAGCCCGATGTGGGACATGATCCTGGGATTCTGGGATCATGACCTGAACCAAAGACAGACGCTCAACCAACTCAGTTGCCACCCAGGCACCCTCCAGGTAGTCTTTTTAGAAACCTTGCTATCTGGTATGACCAAGTGTTCCAGGTTTATCTTTTACATTTCCTGCTTCAGATTTGTAACTACCTTGATCTTGGTTTTAGTGGAAAATGATATCTGAGAATGTCATCTGGGCATTAGGTATGCTCATTGCTGTGAGTTATCATTTTGTCTAGGACAGAGTTAGGAGTGATGTATGTACATCTGTGTATCTGTGCACACACACACAGAGTTTTAAAACTTAATCTCTTCTGTATTATATCCATATCTCCCTTTTTTCCATACCACAAATTCCAGTTTTCAAGGATACAGGGGATAATGAATTAAAATGTCCTATTTATTAATTACTCATTTGTTTTATCCCACATCATACTATAGTCTCAGAGTAGCAATGCTAATATTACTGTTACCACTGTGATTACTGAACAGTTGCGTAAATTACTTTGCATATCCTATCTCCATTCCCTCCTTATATCTGTACTATGTATCTAAATCTTCAGATTATATTGCTATTACATACTATACTCTTTTTTAACCTCCTTTATTTTTAGTTCTACAAGGAATTATATAGTTCAGTGGAACTACATGGTTCAGAGGTTGACATACTTTCTCTATAAAACGCCAAATGCAGATATTTTAGGATTTTAGGCTTTGCAGACCAAAAGGAAAAAAATCAAAATTATTACATACTTACATAATGAGAGAAAACAAATTTCCACAAAAATCTTATTGACAAAATTCAAAATGTAAATAAGTATAGTTTTTTATAATACAGGTCTAATGAGAAGAATGGAATTAATTTTGGGGGGTTAGATAATGCTTAATTGGGGTTCAGAGTTATTGTTATCATTAAAATTGATTGCAGGTGTTCATCTGTTGCTGTTCACTAATGAGATTTTCTCTTTGAAATGTCTTCACATTGATTGGTACTGCCAAATACAAACATCAATCTGTGAGCATATGATTTTTTTTCATTAGCCTGTGATTTTCATTGAGATATTTATTGCTTGGAAGGCATTTGTAAAATTCTGTTGGATTCTCAATATTTGTCTTTTAGCATGTCATTATAGTGCAGATTAATTACTTCCAATTGTGGGTTAGGTGGAAGCTTCTCAGTTGTGTAGTTAAATGGATTTTAAAATATGTAATTTTCTATTTTATTTGGCTCTGGGGTCAAAAAACACTGCTGAAACTGCCCTTTGAGCTCAGAAAATACATCTATTGGAAATTTGTGTGAGAATGGAGACCTTCTTGTTTTAACTTTTGACTGAACAGGAATTATATAAAGCAATTTGCCAGTACATATGATTCCAAAAGCTTTTGCTGTCATCAAAATATTTTAGGCTTTACCTGTGTATGTTTCATATATGAGCAGCATTTTGCTAATTTTAAGTTCACCAAGAAACATCAAGTTTTCAGCAAAAGCTAAATTTCCGAAGCCACTCATTGTTCTATAATAGTGGTAAGGCTGTTTTGTTTTTTGGTTTTTTTTTTCCCCTTTAGGAAATGTTTAAGCTCATTCCTGGGCTCAAAAAATTGCTATAAAACATAATCAACTGCCAAGCCATCAAACTGCTGAGTGGTGGGGCAAGTCAGGATATTCAGCTTCTGTTTTGGAACCAATAATGTTAAATCCACAAAAGCAAATGAAATTTATCTTTTGGCACTACTGGTCTGTAAGACATAGTGGATTCAGATATTTTCCCCAGAGTACCTGCATAATACAGTGGATAACCATAGGCTTGAAATACCTTATACATTTTACATTTTCACAGGTTTTGTTAAGTTTTCCCACTAAGCCTTTTTCTGTACCACGCATATTTTACCACCATCACTTTTAATGTTTCTTAGATTCCACTTCAGGTTGTACTGAATTAATGTTTTCTTAAGTTTGAAAATATTCTTTACTATAGTTGTTTCACATAGACATTCATAGAGGCTAATTCTTTAGTCACTCAAACTCTGTATTGACTGCTCAAATAAACAGCTGATCAGTAACTGGCAACATCTGTTGACTTATCTATAGTCAAGGAAACCCACTAGAAATCATTGCCTTGTTTTTTAATTGACTGTTACTGTTGCTCCCAGTATCCTCAGCTTGCATGAAAAACTGTTCTCTCTGAAAGGCTAATAATCTTAGAAAAGTTTGTTTTATCTGGACGCATTTCTTTGCTGTAATCAAACACTGTTTAATTAACTCACCATCAGTAAATGGCTTTCCTTGCTAGGGTGACAAATGGGCTACTCACACACCTAGTTTGGTCAGTTTCATTATTTTATGAAGAAATTATGATGAGATAATTCAATTTAAAATTCTCTGATTTTTCTGACTGATGCTTTCCTGTGAGTTGGTAACTACCGTGATGAGTACAATCTGGTAGTGTCTGTGTATGTTGTACTCTTTTAACATAGTTATAGTGTGATTACAAAATAAAGACAATGCCTTGCCATCTAATTTGATGACAAAACACACTCCACTGTGTCTTGATGTTTGGCATTTGAAGTGCACTTTCTTGTTTTGATAGGACGGGTTGTGCACTTATAAATAAAATGTCACATACAGCAGTATGTGTGACATTCAGTGCTGTCGGATATAACTACATCACTGTAATTTGTAGTGCACCATGATGCAGCGGTATGAAGTGATGAAGGCACTACATAGTCTCTGTTGCAATTACTTAACTCTCCATTGCAGTGTTAGAGCAGCCAGGACCAATTATAAATAAATGAGTGTAATGGTGTTCCAATAAAACTTTATTTATGGATATTGAAATTTGAATTTTATGTGTTTTTAGGTATCACAAATACTCTTTATACTTAATCACATATTTCCCTTTCCAGTGTTTTTCATTTCTTCTTGCAGTGGTAGTTTTAGATGT
Organism: Ursus maritimus; assembly: GCF_017311325.1. NCBI lineage: Eukaryota > Metazoa > Chordata > Mammalia > Carnivora > Ursidae > Ursus > Ursus maritimus. Next base: position 23,556,173 of record NW_024424119.1, read on the forward strand.
TTTCCTTCAGCCTAAAGAACTTCCTTTCAATAAATTTTGTAGTGCAGGTTTGTTGGCAACAGTTTAGTTTTTGTTTGCCTGAAAACATCTTTTTTTTTTGAAGTTTTGTTTTGTTTTGTTTTGTTTTGTTTTGGTGCTGGTTATAGAATTCTGGGTTGGGTTTTTTTACTAGGTGGGGTGGGGTGGGAGGAGGCTTTCATTATCCCAAAATCATCATTTCATTGTTTTCTGGCTTCCTTAATTTCTCTTCATTCTCTAGTTTTATTGAGATAAAATTGACAGAGAGCTTGAAGTTACATATAAGTTTAAGGTGTACAGTGCAGTAATTTGATAGGCATATATATTGGAAAATGATTATCACAGTAAGCTTAGTTAACATACCCGTCATCTCTTGTAATTACCATTTTTATGTTATGGTGGTGAGAACATTTAGGATCTACTCTGTTAGCAACTTTCAAGTATATGGTACATTGTTGTTAACTATAGTCACCATACTATACATTTAATCCCCAGAATTTATTCATCTTATAACTAGAAGTTTGTATCCTTTGACCAACACCCCTGCCCCCACCCTAAGCCCCTGGCAACCACCAATCAGTCTACTCTCTGTTTCTATAACTTTGGCTTTTTTAGATTCCACAAATAAGTGAGATAATACAGTATTTGTATTTCTCTGGCTTAATTTCACTTAACATAATGCCCTCAGTGTTTATCCATGTTGTCTCAAACAGGATTTTCTTTTATGGCTGAATAATATTCCCTTGTATGTATATATTGGCTTCCTTAATTCCTTTTGACAAGTCAGCTATCAATACTATGATTGGTACTTTAATGTCTTTTTTCTTGTGGTTCCTTTTACGATTTTCTCTTTGTCTTTGTTTCAACATTTTATGGTGTGCCTAAATGTGGTTTTCTTTGCATTTATCCTGCTTTTGGTTCACTGAGTTATTTTATTTTATTTTATTTTATTTTATTTTATTTTATTTTATTTTAGAGAGACCGAGTATGAACGGGGTGGGTGTAGGGGGGCAGGCGGGAGGGGCAGAGGGAGAGGGAGAAGCAGGCTCAATCCCAGGACCCAGGGATCATGACCTGAGCCGAAGGCAGATGCTTACCCAACTGAGCCACCCAGGCGCCGCTGGTACACTGAGCTTCTTAAATCTATGTGTAGTTATCAGTTTTGGAAAATTCTTAGCCATTCATTATCTCTTTGTTTATTGCTTTTACCCTGTTCTCTCTTTCTCATCTCCATTTATATGTTAGACCTTTTATAATTAGGTCCTACCCATCTCCTACACTCTGTTCTGTCCTGTCCTTTTTTTTTTTTTTCTTTTCTTTTCCGTGCTTCAGTTTGAACGTTTCCTACTGACCTGAATTTGAGTTTACTAATCTTGTTCGATGCTGTTCCAAATCTGCTGTTAAATCTACCCAGTGAGGGGCGCCTGGGTGGCTCAGTCGTTAAGCATCTGCCTTTGGCCCAGGTGGATCCATCCCCCCATCGGGCTTCCCTGCTCAGCAGGAAGCCTGCTTCTCCCTCTCCCACTCCCCCTGCTGGTGTTCCCTCTCTCACTGTGTCTCTCTCTGTCAAATAAATAAAATCTTAAAAAAAAAAAAAAGTCTACCCAGTGAGTCTTCAGTTCTAGATAACTATATTTCAGGTATATGCTTTTTAAAATAGATTCAGATTATTTGTTAAAATTTATTTTTAAAAAATTATGTTTGCCCATCTTTTCCTCGGTTTTAACATACTAATCATTGTCATTTTAAAGTCCTGTTTACTAACTTGAATACCTGGGTCATCTGTGGATTTGTTTTTGTTTATTTTATTTTATTTTATTTTTTGAAAGATTTTATTGAGAGAACACACACAAGAGCGGGGGTGGTGGTGGTGGTGGTGGTGGTGGTGGTGGTGCGAGGGGCAGGGTCAGAGGGAGAGGGAGAAACAGACTCCTCTCTGAGTGCACAGCCTGCCAAGAGAACTCTGAGATCATGACCTGAGCAAAAGTCAGATGCTTAACCAACTGAGTCACCCAGGCACCCCATGTAGATTTGTTTCTATACTTTTTTCCTCTCTTGATTATCAGTCATTAGTCTGCCTCGCTGTGTATCCGTTTTTTAAATTATGTCAGAGAATGCACATAGAAGAACCATAAAGAGACTGAGATAATATCTTTATCCAAAGATGCTTCCCCCTTTCCCTCTTTTAGGAAGATAGGTTGTGGGGCTATTCCTTTCAAATGAGCCAAGGACTAATTTAGGTGGGGGCTTGGGTTAAAGTTTTAGTAACACTCAGTCCATTTCTGGTTGCCCTTGTGTTTCTGGTGTGCCCCTCTGGACTTTGAGAGAGATGAATCTGTGTCTCCTCAGCTTTGCATGACTACAGGAGATTGAATTCTATCCTTCAGAAGTTCTGAGTTAGCTGTTTTCCCTCTGACATGGTGCCCCTATATAATATCTGAAGGTAGATTGTGTTTTTGTGTCCATGCCCTAGAGCCAGCAAATTTCCCTTGGGGAAAATTGGCCATGTGTCTTAAGCACTTCTTGTCCTTCCTTCCAGCCCTGTGTGACCACCGAAAACTGATTTCTCTTTCTCTTAGAGTCCCTCTGCCTATGCCCACTCTCATTTTTCAGCCTCTCCCCCAACCCAGTTGGCAAAATGCCCCGCCCACCCCCGAAAAAGAAAATGAATAAAATGGCTGTCAATCTCTGGCTCATAAAAGAAGGACTTTTCCTCTCTCTGAAATTTTAGTTCAAATAGTTCTTGTTACTTTTATTGGTTTCTATAGTTTTTCCAAAAAAATAATTTTGCAAACCTCCCTCCTCTCCCTGCTGCCTTGCATTATTTCAGAAAGAGCACTGGTCTGCTGTGACCTACTATATCCTACTTGGGAGCAGAATTGTCTTCTGCTTGGTATCTGAGTGACCAAAAAACTGATGAAGTTCTGGATGCATGGATGGCAGGCAACTTTTAACATCTTTGTATGGTATCTGGCTGGCATTTTCCTAATGGAACCTTTTAATGTCACTATCTTTAGGCCTTTCTTTTGGGCCTGTAAGTTCCCTAGTGGAGGCTCTTAACAGTGTTCTGTGTGGAGAGTAAGAGACTAACTGCCAGCATTCTGTGAGCCACCTGAAAATGAGGACTAGAGTTGTCAACTTTTAGCATATTATCTTTTCCTTAATTCCCATTTGCTTGTTTGCAGCATGGAGTTAATACCCGGCACTGAGCTTCATGTTGCCCTACTCAAAGACTTTCACCTTCTCCAGGGAATAAAATGTCCGTCTTCTGGAATGAGCACCCAGCTGCATAAGTCAAGGAGAGGGAATCTGAGAAGCTCACTGTTTTGTTAAAAAATGTTCAGAAAGTCTTCCTCCTCTTAGCTCTCTTCTACTCCCACTTCAGAGCTACTTGATGCTTCCAGTTCTCAAGATTTTGGGGGGATTGTATGTGTAATGTTGGTTCTCTGCTTTTCCACTACCAGTTTAAGACAGCTTTCTCTGGTCAGTTGGAATAATTTGTATCTTTTCCATTTGCTTTTTACTGTCCAAAATTTAATTGCTTGGTCTCTTTGCCCATTGTCTTTGTCCTTGTGGGTGTATGCTTTAAAAAAAAATTCCTTTATTTTAACTTTTAGTAGGTTTGAGGGTGAGCAAAAATGAGCTGTGACTGTACAATCTATAACACTAAAAGATAACATGGTACAAAACTCATAAAGTATTAAAGGGTACTTATAGCAAAAAGTTAGTCTGAGTAATCTATTTTTTTCTACTGTTTTGAAATGCTACCTTTATCATAATCCAAATTCCCCTGTTTATTTGGGTCTGTTTCTGCGGTTTGTTCCGTTAATCTCTACCTAGTTTTACTTATTTTGACTTAGAATATATTTTTAATGTCTGTTAGGGTTATTTCCCTCTCGTTATTTTTGTTTTTCCTGAGAAATTTCATGGCTATTCTTTGGTTTTTGTTTTGTTTTGTTTTGTTTGGTTTTTTTGTATGAACCTTTGAATCAAATCGGCTGGGTCGCCCCTAAATCCTTTTAGTGGTTTTGGGGGGGGTCCACTGCATTCCATTTATTTATCTATTTATTTATTTATAAATATTTCTTTATTCATTTGTGAGAGAGCGTGCCCGCATGCCCAAGCACCAAGAGTGGGGAGGGGCAAAGTGAGAAACAGATTCCCCACTGAGCAGGAAGCCTGACATGGGGCATGATCCCAAGACCCTGAGATCATGACCTGAGCCAAAGGTAGACACTTAACCTACTGAGCCACCTAGGCGCCCCTGAATTTCATATTTAAGTTAATTTGGAGAGAGTTGACATCTTGACAATATTAAAATCTTTCCAGGACCTTTCATTTATTCAGAACTTCTTTTGTGTCTCTTTCAGACCTCTTATTTATTTAGGTTTTTTTTTTTTTTTTGGTAAACTTTTTTTTTTTTTTTAAGATTTTATTTATTTATTTGACAGAGCACAAGCAGGAGGAGCAGCGGAGGGAAAGGGAGAAGCAGACTCCCCGCTGAGCAGGGAGCCCAATGTGGGACTTGATCCCAGGACCCCGGGATCATGACCTGAGCCGAAGGCAGACACTTAACCGACTGAGCCACAGAGGCGCCCCAATAAATTGTTTTTTTTTTTTAAGACTTTTCTTAGAGCAATTTAAGGTTCATAGCAACATTAAGAGGAAGGTACAGATATTTCCCATATACTACTGACCCCGCACATTGCATAGCCTTCCCCATTACCAGCTTCTCGAACCACCAGAGTAGTACATGTGTTACAGTTGATGAACCTACACTGACACATCACAGTCACCCACAGTCCCATCGTTCACATTCAGGTTCACTCTTAGCATTGCACATTCACAGATGTTTAATGACATTTATCCATCCCTATAATATCATGTAGAGTATTGTCACTGTCCTGAAAATCCTCTGTGCTCTTTTATTCTTCTCTCCCAGTTCCCAACCACTGATCTTTTTTTCTAGCTCTATAGTTTTTTTCAGAATGTCTTTTTCAGAATGCCGTATAGTTGGAATCGTTTGGTATGTAGCCTTTTCAGATTGGTTTTTACTTAGTAATAGGCATTTAGGATCCTACATGTCTTTTAGTGGCTTGATAACTCATTCCGTATTAGCATTCAATAATATTATATTGTCTGGATGTACCATAGTTTGCTTCCATTTACTTGTTGAAGGACATCTTGGTTGCTTCCAGATTTTGGCAGTTATTAATAAAGCTGCTATAAACATTTATGCACAGGCTTTTGTGTGGACATAAGTTTTCAACTGATTTGGATTTTAAATGCCAAGGAGCGTGGTTGCTGGATTGCAGAAGAGTATATTTAATTTTGTAAGAGAATGCCCAGCTGTGTCTCACAGTGGCTATACTGTTTTACATTACCACCAGCAATGAATCAGAGTTCTAGTTGCTCCACATCCTTGTCAGCATTTGGTTTTGTCAATGTTTTGAATCTTAACTGTTCTAATAGGGGTATAGTGGAATCTCATTGTTTTAATTTGCAAAAATGTATAATGTTGAGAAATCTTTTCGTATGTTTATTTGGTCTGTATATCTTCCTTAGTGAGCGGTCTGTTCAGATCTTTTGCCTGTTTTTAAATCATGTTGTCTATTGTCTTATCATTGAGTTTTAAGAGTTCTTTATATATTTTGGATAAGTCTTTTAGCACATGTGTCTTTCACCAATATTTTCTCCTAGTATGTGGCTTGTCTTTTCATTTTCTTGTCAGTGTCATCCACAGAGCTCTTTTGTTTTGTTTTTTGAAGGGGACAGAGCTCTTTTTAATTTTAATGAAGTCCAACTTATCAGTTCTTTCTTCCATGCCTTTGGCATTGTCTAAAAAGTTATCACCAAATCACAGGTCATCTAGATTTTTTTCCTGTGTTCTAGGAATTTTATGGTTTTGTGTTTTACATTAGGTCTGTGGTCCATTTTCAGTTAATTTTTGTGAAGGGTGTAATGTCTCTGTATAGATACCCTTTTTTCACACAAATGGTATCATACTTAAGTTGCAGCACCCCTTTTTCACTTAATATGTACTTTCCTTGTCATTAAAGAGTATCCTCATCCTTTTTTTTCAGTTATTAATCTTGCATTCAATTTTATTGCTAAGTAATCTTTATTTTTGCAATTTCAAAAAGGATATTTTCTTCTGTTTTCTCAGTTGATAGTTCTGTGTGGGAGCACTTTTGAATTTATTGTGTTAATTTGCACCAGCACCCAACTGAATTGTTACTATTTGTAATAATTTTCTAGATGATTCTTTTTAGATTTCCATGTAAAGCAGATAATTTGAAAATCATGATTTTAATTCTTGTAATTTTTATACTTTCCCTTTCTCTTATTTATGCTTATTTCTCTCTTATCCTCTTATTTTATTTCTCTTATATTGGTTGGTATATGCAGAATAATGTTAAATAACCATGATGATGAAGAATATCCTTATCTTTTTCCTGACCTTACTGAGAATGCTTATGGCACTTACTAAACATTGTGTTGGGTTTGGGTTAGCTATAATATGCTTTACTATGTTATAGAAATATCCCCTTTTTTATAATCAAGAATGGATGTTGAGGGGTGCCTGGGTGGCTGAGTCATTAAGCATCTGCCTTCGGCTCAGGGAGTGATCCCAGAGTCCTGGGATCGAGCCCCATATCGGGCTCCTCCACCGGGAGCCTGCTTCTTCCTCTCCCACTCCCCCTGCTTGTGTTCCCTCTCTTGCTGGCTGTTTTTCTCTCTGTCAAATAAGTAAATAAAATCTTAAAAAAAAAAAAAAAAGAATGGATGTTGAATTCTGTTGCATGCCTTTTCAGCATCTTATGGAGATGATCATATGATTTTTTACTCTATTCAGCATTAAGCCATTTGCTAAATATTGTGACCTGGGAGTGTATGTTTCTTATTTAGAGCCAGGTAAGGAAGGTGAAGAAAGGTCTAGATTTGCCCAGTGGTTGAAGTATAACTGCCTGGAACTGAGCCAGCCTCACATATGTAGAACAGTCCAGTCTCATGGGTCTGGCAATTTTCAGGCTAAGGAGTCTTAATCTAAAATGAAAAAATTGTCAGGGTGCCTCCTTGGCTTAATCAGTTAGGCACTTGCCTTCAGCTCAGATCATGATCCTGGGGTCCTGGGATCGAGTCTGGCATCAGGCTCCCTGCTCATCAGGGAGCCTGCTTCTCCCTCTCTCTCTGCCTTTCTCCCCGCCCTGTTCATGTTTTTGCACACTCTGCTCTCTCAAATAAATAAGTTAAAAAATCTTTTTAAAAAAATGAAAAATTGTCTAACTCAGCAGAGAATTAAAAGTAATAATAGCTACTCTTTATTAAGTGATTACTGTGTGCCCTGCCCTGTGCTAAGGGGAATATATATTTATAATATCTAGACTCCATTAATTACTAGCTGTGTGACCTTGTGCAAGTTTCTAAAACTCTTTGTATTCATTTTCCTCTTTATAATATGAGTTTGATGATATACCTACCTCACAGGGTTGTTTTAAGAAGTAAATGAAGTGGGGCGCCTGGGTGGCTCCGTTGGTTGAGCAGCCCACACTCTTGATTTTGGCTCAGGTCATGATTTCAGGGTCCTGGAATCCAGCCCCCAGTCAGGCTCCACCCTCAGTGGGGAATCAGCTTGAGGATTCTTTCTTTCCCTCTTCCTCTGCCCCTCCCCCTGCTCATGCACACTCCCTTTCTCTCAAATCTTTAAAAAAAGGAATTAAAATGAATTAACGTATGTAAAGAATTTAGAACAGTGCCTGGCATGTTGTAAGCACTCAGTGAGAGAGAGCTGATACTACTAATTTCTTCTTCTCTCTCCTGCCCCCAACTGTATTTCTTATAGCAACCCCATGAGGTGTATTACTGGACCAGTTCTATATATGTGGGGAAACTAAGGCTCACAGAGTGTTTAGTAGTCCAAGGTTATGCAGATCAGTCTGCATTTGTGATTTTGTAGCTTATTAAGTCTATCTGCCTTAATTGTATTTTGCCCTGGCTCCCAAAGCAGGATAGCTGGATGTTCAGACAAGATGGTTTGTCAGGAAGTTGTCTGGTGAGAGGACCAGATAGACCACTGCTACTGGAGTTTGGAACAGAGTACAGCCTTCAGGAAGACATTGGGCATGGCAAGCAGAAATGAAATACACTTCTAGAACAGGAACTTCAGAATTAGAGTTGGGGCACACGTTGGCATTTGGGCTGGAGGAAAGAGGTTGGAGTCCGGTAATTAGACCATTCAGGATTCAACAGAGTCTGAGGATGGAGGGCTTATACATAGTAATCAAGTTAGAATTGTTCCTGGGACTTAGGGATGTATTGATGCTGTGGGTATTAAAGTGGCTATAGCTGCAAGGACAGTTACATCAGAAACTGGTAACGAGGCTGGCATTAGTTACTTTATTTCTCAATCACTTGTATTTACTTTTCATCTCATGATACTAGACCAGCTGTACCCTTATATCAGCTGGAGTCATGAGCTACTGAACTCATGGTTTAGATGCCCTTTGCAATAACAAGTTTCTTCTCTGTCCTGATGGCTGATGACGTAACTGACCTGCCTGTCTGGATTCCTGACTTCTGGCTTACTCTTCACCTCTTAAAATTTGCCTGCCCTTCCAAATCCTGCTAATCCAGATTCCTTACTGCCTTCGCATTACTGATTTGACACTTGCTTCTTTCCTCTTAATTAAATTTAATTTTCATTTATAAAAATAATATATATATATATATATATATAGTTTTATATAAATCCCTACTCTCAGAAGCAACCTCTTTCAACTGTTTTAGACATGGAGAGTGAGTGAGCCTTTGGTTACCTCCCATGGTCACTGGATAAAGCCACACCCGAGTGAGTCCTACCCCCAGACTCAGTCACCTATTGCCAGTATTTATTTAAACCAATTTTTTTTTTTTGTTATTGTTCCCAGTGTTAACAATCATACTTCTCAGTTCATGTCTTTTTATCAGTATTTTGCCCATACCAGATCTTTTCTTATTTGTTTGGTGGTGGTTGATAGATAGGTATGTATGTATCCATTTCTTTTTATTCCTATTCCTATCCCATTCTCTTCCCCTCCTTTCCCTTAGGCAACCATTCTAATGTGTTTATGAATATTCTTCGATAGGCACTCCCTTTTTTTTTTTTTTTTTTAAGTGGGCCCTTCGCCCAGCATGGAACCCAGCATGGAATCTCACTACACTGAGATCATGACCTGAGCCGAGACCAAGAATCAGACACTTAACTGACTGAGCTACCCAGGCACTCCTAATAGGCACTCTCTTAAGAATCTTTTTTTCTTTTCTTTCTTTTTTTTTTTTTTAAAGATTTTATTTATTTGACAGAGCACAAGCAGGGGGAATGGCAGGCAGAGGGAGAGGGAGAAGCAGTTTCCCTGCAGAGCAGGGAGTCCAACGTGGGGCTCAGTCCCAGGACCCTGGGGTCATGACCTGAACTGAAGGCAGATCCTTAACCAACTGAGCCACCCAGGCTCCTCAAGAATCATTTTTTTTTTAAAGATTTTTTTTATTGTTTATTTATTTGAGATAGAGAGAGAGAGAGAGAGAGCGAGCACCAGTGGGGGGAGGGGCAGAAGGAGAAGGAGGAACCAACTCCCCGCCAAGCAGGGAACCCGATGCAGGGCCTGATCCCGGGACCTGGGATCACAACTTGAGCTGAAGGCAGATGCCCAACCGACTGAGCTACCCAGGTGCCCCAAGAATTATTTTGTGTGTGTGTGTGTGTGTATATATATATATATATATATATTTTTTTTTTTTTAATTTAAATTCAGTTAATTAACATATAATGTATTATTTGTTTCAGGGAAGAAGAATTTTTAGAAAAAATTTTAACGGGCACCTGGGTGGCTCAGTTGGTTAAGCATCTGACTCTTGATGTCAGCTCAGGTCTTAATCTCAAGGTTGTGAGTTCAAGCCTCATGTTGGCAGCCTACTTTTAAATTAATTAATTAATTAATTACACACTTAGAGAAAAGTTCCAAAAGCTTTCTTCCTGAGCCATTTAGATAGTAAATTGCCAATCTCTGATTTCCCATTTCTCTGAATATTTTAGAGTTTATCTTCTACAAACAAGATTATTCCGAATAATCACAATGTAGCTATCAACAATTAGGAAATTAATGTTGAGACATTAGTACCATCTAATAATCCTCAAGGCCCTTTCTCTTTTGCTTATTTTTTAAATACTGCTCTTTGTAGTAGAGAAACCCAGTTCAGAATCATGTGTTGCTTTTGTTTTTAGTTGTCCTCTGTCTATAATCTTTCAGACTCTAATCATTCCTTGTTTTTTCCCCAGACTTGAATGCCCTTGATGGATTTGATGGTTATAGAACACTTATTTTGTAGAATGTCCCTCAATTTGAGTTAGTAGTGTTTCCTCACGGTTATTTTAGGTGGCACATGATTTTGATTTGTCTCATTAATGATGATGTCCACTTTGGTTAATTAGAAGATATTTGCCAGGTTTCTGTAAAGTTACTCTTCTCCTTTGTAGTTAGTATTTTGTGGGAAACTGTTTTGAAGCTATATAAACATACAGTTCCTATTCAGCTTTCAATTTATAAATAAATTTGTATGTTTGTATGGATTCATATTTTATTATTTTATTCAATGCGTAATGATACGCATTCAGATATGAGTATTACAGTGGCATAAGTGATATAGTTTTATCTTAATATATAACAGGATATGAAAGTGTTAAAATGTGATCTAAATCTAAATCATATTTCAGAATGTTCAGTATGATTATCTGGTTGGTGGTAAGTAAAAGGAGATAGTGGAGTTAAAAAAAATTCCGTCATAGGGAGATAGGTGGAGTTCAAAAAAATTAATCACACAAAATAAAAGTGTAGTGTTATTTCTAGCCTGCCTGAAGTTACAGGAATCCAGCTGCTTGATCCAATTCTGATGTGGTCCTGGCTGCAGTTTGGTGCCACCTGGTGGCATTTGTGCACTTCAGTATAATATAAATGGGGACAAATCTGGCTGGTTAGGACTTCATGCATTGGTAGCAATTTTAGGCATGGTTAGTTGATGGCAGGTTCTTTGACACAATCCTGGGAAATTGGGCCAGGTGAATACTGGGAATGAGAAGACCAGTTCTCTGCCTCCTTGCTTTCTAAGATGGGTGGCCTGCTTTTCTCTTCCTGCCTCTGTCAGGATAGGGTGAATGGTATGATATGTTTACTGTACAATTGGTGATTTTTATTTTCTCTGTTTTTAAAATCTGTACTTTTTCTGTAAATTAATGTTCATGAAATGTTAATAAAGTCTTACTGAAAATTAAGATTGTTAACAGACAAAAAGATGGAAGGCCCAGCTGTCTCAGGAATAAAGGAAACTATATTAAGTAGGTGATTTATGTAGGAACCGTTTTCCAGCACTTCAAAGAAAATTTCAAGCAGTATTTATTTAAGGCCTGTTATCAGGACTTGTTCTGGGTATGTAAAAGGATTCTTTCTTCCAAAGCAAGGCTTGTCTTTAATTTTTCTATTTTAATTCTATTATGTATTATCACATTTCCAGATTATTTTCAGATTTCTGCTGATTCCTTTATCCACCCACTAACATTTTCTTCTTGGATCTTAGGTGCAGAGGGTTAAGTTAATAATAATCCTCAGGTTATAGCCCATTGTTGTCATTGGTTTATACAAACTACCACTTGTGTTACTTCCTTCCTTTTATCCTCATACCCACTTTTCATTTCTCTCCTCCTGTCATAGGCATCCACTCTAATGTGTACTTTTTTATTTGTATTTGTTGCTACAAAATGTGTTTTATTCTGTGTACATGTATTTTACTTTTTGTAATTTAAGTATTCATATTTTATCTTCCCTGAAGCAGTATATTTTTAAAGTGCATCCATGTTGCTGTGTGTACACCTAATTGCTTATGGCTGTTATACAATATTATGTCGTATGCTTCCATCACAGTTTAGCTGTCTGCTCTCAGTGCCGACCACCTATGTTGTCTTCATCTTCACTTTGTTGACAGTCAGTACTATAGTAAACATCCAGGTATGGGTCCCATTATGTACCCTTATGAGAATTTCTTTGGAATATAGACCCAGCTGCAGAACTGCTGGATTATGGGGGATGTGTATTTAATTTGACTAAATACTGTAAGTTTTGTTCTCTAGAATAGTATAAGGAATAGAATAAGGAAGAAATTAAGCTGTACTCTTTTTTTTTTTTAAGATTTTATTTATTTATTTGACAGAGATAGAGACAGCCAGCGAGAGAGGGAACACAAGCAGGGGGAGCGGGAGAGGAAGAAGCAGGCTTATAGCGGAGGAGCCTGATGTGGGGCTCGATCCCACAACGCCGGGATCACGCCCTGAGCCGAAGGCAGACGCCCAACCGCTGTGCCACCCAGGCGCCCCGGAAGAAATTAAGCTGTACTCTTAACTGTCAGGGCATGATATTTTTCCTTTATCTTTGCATTCTAATACTTGACAATATGTGACTTTTCTTATTTTGCTAATCTGATACAGAATATCTCATATTTAAAAATTTTGTCTTTCTCTGATAATTGGTTTGAGCATCTCATGACATGCTTATTGTGTTTCTTTAGTAAAGGGCCTGTTTATAAATTTTTGCTATTTTTTTTGGAATAAGGTTATTGTTTTGTTTTGTTTTTATTTTGAGAGAGAGCGAGAGAGCCCTTGCATGTGAGTGAGCGAAGGGGGAGAGGGAGAGAGGATCTCAACCAGACTGCATGTTGAGTGAGTAGCCCAAGGTGGGGCTCCATCTCACAACCCTGAGATCATGACCTGAGTCGAAATCAAGAGTCAGACACTGAACCGACTGAGCCACCCAGGTGCTGCTGTTTTGTTTTCTTGAGTTGCAGGGCTCTTTGTTTATGAAATGTCGTTGTTGTCTTTTTTTTTTTTTTTTTAAGATTTTATTTATTTGAGTGAGAGAGAGAGTGATCACAGTCAGGGGGAAGGGTAGGGGAGAAGCAAACTCTCCACTGAGCAGGGAGCCTGATGGGAACTCGATCCCAGGACCCTGGGATCATGACCTGAGCCGAAGGCAGACGCTTAACTGACTGAGCCACCCAGGCACCCTTATGAAATGTCTTCTTGTAATCTCTTTGAGTAAAGAGAAGCTTAAATTTGATGCAATCAAATTAATAAATTTTTTACCTAATAGTTTGGCCTTTTTTTGGAAAAGATTTTATTTGTAAGTAATTTCTACACCTGATGTGAGGCTCAAGCTCACAATCCCGAGAGCAAGAGTCGCAGTTCTAACAACTGAGCCAGCCAGGCACCCCATAGTTTGTACTTTTTTGATTGAAGTTCTTTAACTTCATTGTTTCACCTGTCACATTAATATCTTTTATCCATCTTGAAGACGTTTGTTTAGGTTCTGCAGGGATCCAGTGTTATTTCCTTCTAGAGAACTAGTTTTCCCAGCATTATTTACCCAACAGTATCTTTTTCCTGAGATGATTTCTTTTAATGTTCATAACATTTCTTTGTTATATATTAAATTCCCATATTAGTTTGAATTCTCTGTTTTGTTTCGCTATTTGTTCTAAGCCAGTATCAAATTATACTGCCCTATTAATTATGTATTAACCCTTATTCTCCCCTCTCCCTCCTCACAGGGTTGTCTGAGTATTTTCTTCCAGTGAAACTGTAGAATAAATTTGTTGAATTAACCAGAACAATTGGAACACTTATTGGGATTGTATATTGAATTTGTAGATCAATTTGGGGGAGAATTGACAAGGAATATTTCCCTTTTTCTTTTATTAGGGTTTTAAAGATTTTTTTAAAGATTTTATTTATTTGGGAAAGAGAGAGAAGGAGAGGGAGAAGCAGACTGCCCACTGAGGAGAGAGTCCCATGTGGGACTTGATCCCAGGGCCCTGAGATCATGACCTGAGCCAAGGGCAGACACTTAACCGACTGAGCCACCCAGGCATCCACGGTTTTAAAGATTTTTTTTAATAGAATTCTTAAATTAACCAAGAATATGTAATTCTTAGCTCCTTTATAATAAATTTATAAAACTTGTAAAACTGAGACTCTGTACTCATTAAACAATAATTCCCCGTTCTCTTCTCCCCCCAAACCCTGCAAATACCAACCATTATACTTTCTGTCTTTATGATTTTTAACTATCTAATTACCTCATATAAGAGTAATTAATCATAGTATTTGCCTTTTTGTGACAGGCTTATTTAACTTAGCAAAATATCCTCACATTTGCATGTGGTAGCATATAGCAGAATTTACTTCTTTTTAAAGGCTCAATAATATTTCATTATATCTGTATACCATTTTGCATATCTGTTCATCTGTTGATGGACACATGGGTTGCTTCCACATAGCAGCTATTGTGAATAATTCTGCTATGAACATGGTTGTACAAATACTTGACATCCTGCTTTCATTTTTTTTTTTTTAAAGATTTTATTTATTTATTTGACAGAGAGAGAAAGAGAGACAGTCGGCAAGAGGGAACACAAGCGGGGGAGTGGGAAAGGAAGAAGCAGGCTCCCAGCGGAGAGCAGGGAGCCCGATGTAGGGCTCGATCCCAGGACTCTGGGATCACTCCCTGAGCCAAAGGCAGATGCTTAACGACTGAGCCACCCAGGCTCTCCCCTGCTTTCATTTCTTTTGAGTATATACCTAGAGATGGAATTCTTGGATCACATAGTAATTCTATTTTTAATTTCTTGAGGAACCACCATACTGTTTTATATAGTGGCTGTCTCATTATAAGTGATATTTCGTTTTAGTTTTGATTTGCATTTCAGTGATTAGTGATGTTGAGCATCTTTTCATTTGCTTGTTCATAATTTGTACATTGTCTTTGGAGAAATTTCTGTTAAAGCTCTTTGTCCATTTTCGATCAGGTTGGTTTTTTTTGTTGTTGAGTTTTAAGTGTTCTCTATTCTGGATATATCAGAAATATGATTTGCAAATATTTTCTCTTTCTCTCTCTCTCTTTTTTTTTTTAAGTTTATTTATCTCTACACCCAATGTGGGGTTCAAACTCATGACACTGAGATCAAGAGTCACATGCTCTATCAACTGAGCCAGGCAGGTGCTCCTGTTTTCTCTCTTTATTATATTTTTAAATTGGTTGTTGCTTGATATTAACTTTTTATAGACTGATCTTATGTTTGTTAATTTGGCTGAACAAATCTTTGTTCTAATAGTAAGCTAGTTTTTATAGATTATTTCTGAAAATAATGACAGTATCTTTTCCATTTCAATCCTTACATTTTTTAAATTTATTTTTTTCTTTTATGGTAGTATGTAAAGTATTAATGGTATTAGAAATAACCTTATTTTTTTATAGTCTCTAATACTACATCTAAGGTCTCTGTATTAAGTATAATAATTGTTATAAGCTTTTGGTCTGTATAGCCATTACCAAATTAAAGTTCCTTTCTATTCCTAGTTCGTGACTTTTTTTTTTTTTTTTTAATTTAAATCATTAATAGGTGTTAAAGTTTATTTAAAGCATTTGCTGCATTGATAGAGATACCCATTTTCTCCCAGGCTATTTATGTGGTCGGTTACATGATAGATTTTTTTCTGATGTTGAACCATCCTTGCATTTTAAGGGAGAAGTTTTCTGATAATGATGTATTTTTTTTTTTAAATACACTGTTTGGGGGTGGGGGCTCCTGGGTGGCTTAGTTGGTTAAGCGGCTGCCTTTGGCTCAGGTCATGATCACAGGGTCCTGGGATCAAGCCCTGCATTGGGTTCCCTGCTCAGCAGGTAGCCTGCTTCTCCCTCTCCCTCTGCACCTCCCCCTGCTTCTCTCTCTCTGTCAAATAAATAAATAAAAATCTTTAAAAAAGAATACACTGTTGGATTCATATATGTAATACAGCTCAACTTTTTCTTGAAAGTTGGTTAGAACTTACCTGTGAAATCATCTTAGGGGATTTTTGGGGAAAGAGAAGTCTTCAGTTACCAGTTAATTTCTTCAGTTGTTCTTGGTCTATATAAGTTCTCTGTTTTTTTTGGTACCCGTTTTGGCATTTTATATTTTTCTGAATATTTCTTTGATTTTTATCTAAGTTTTCAGTAATAACAATCATATTATTCATAATAATAGCCTTTAAGAATTTTTCTCTTGTTTTCATTTAGTCTTATTATATCTATACTTATTTTCCCCTTATCATTCTATATTTTTTAAATTTATGACTTTTTTCCCACATTTTTTTATCTTGCTTGAGGTCTGAGTATTTTGTTTCTTTGTAAACTATTTAGTTTTTGTTAATAATGCTCTCTCTTATTTGTTGTTTATATATTTCATTGATTTCTGCCTTTTATTATTTTCTTCCCTGTTACTTCTTTTAGTTTACTATGTTGTCAGGCTCCTTTAATACTTAACTCTTACTTTTTGATAAATGTATTTATTTTAAATATTTATTTCACAGAGAGAGAGAGAGTGTGAGAGAGAGGACAAGCAGGGGGAGTGGGAGAGGGAGAATCAGGCTCGCCACTCATCAGGGAGCCCAATGCAGGGCTCGATCCCAGGATCTTTGGACCATGACCTGAGCTGAAGGCAGATGCTTAATAATTGAGGCACCCTGGTGTCCCCCGCTTGGTTCATCTTTAAAAGTGAGTCACTAAGAAACTGCAAGTGGGTAAATCTGTGTGGGGAGGTGGTGCCTGGGTGGCTCAGTTGTTTAAGCATCCAGCTCTTGATTTTGGCTCAAGTCATGATCTCAGTGTTGTGAGATGGAGCCTGCTTAAGATTCTCTCCCTCTCCCTTCCAACTCCCCCCCTGCCCCGCCCCAAAGAAGCTGCAAGTGGGAAATTGTGTATGAGTGCACCTTGTTGATTAGTGAGTCTCAAGAAGCTTAGGTGACAAATTGGGACCTTTTTACGGGGATCCCTCCAAGTATGATTTTTTGTAGGTTATATAATACAGACCGTTTACAGAAGAGTTCATTTTATTATCTTTTTAAAGTATACTATGAATTATGGTTCCTGTGTTTGGGAGCAGTAGTGTAAATACTAGGAAAACCATTTAGCCTTCATAAATGAAAATGTTTGAAAATGTTAATTATCTCATCAATATTTGTAATTGCTACTATAGTTTTCCTTTGTCTATTTTATTTCTTGGTAGATTAGTATCTGCTGTGAGCTGACACATTTGGATACTCAGGAAAACTAAGCTGAGCTAGGAAGGACAGTTTATATTTAAATTTTTTAAGGCTTACTGTGCAAGTTTAGTTTAGAATCCCTGCCCTGCCTGATAGTTGAAGACACTTGAGAATATCCCTGTTTTAATATGGAAGGTCATATTTTCAAAATGCCACAAAAATGATTAATGAGATTACTAAAATGGACTCCTAAAATCTTAACACTAGGATGGACTCTTAGGATACTGTTTTTCTTTTTATATCTTTATTTTGGAAAACTTGCTAGAACTAGGATTTTTTCCCCCCTGAATAGCCAACGATAAAATTTTACATACGCTTTTGTTCGCATAGAAGATTTGAGGCCTTATTTAAGTTTGTTTGTTTTGTTTTCCAGAATGATTTTGGATTCAGTACAATACAATTTGGTTATTTTATATAGGTTTAGTAACTGACATATAATTTTTGTGGGTGTCTAAGCTATTTTATTTTAATATAATTGCAATTTTGGAACACGCATTTTCCAAGTAATTTTGCAGAAGGAAATTCTTTTGATTGGACCTAAGGCTTTCCTGACAGGCCAAATATTGATACATAAGCCTCTTCTTCTAGTGACATCTTAGCCTTTGGTGTAAGTTTGTACTATTTTATTATTTTCCCCTTTTCTTCTGATTCCTAATGGCTTCCTCCTAACATTTCCTTCCTTCCTTCCTTTCTCCCTCCCTCCCTCCCTTCCTCCCTTCCTCCCTTCCTCCCTTCCTTCCTTCCTTCCTTCTTTCCTAACATTTTCTGTCATTAATTAGGTAGCAAACTACAAGTACCTTTTTGAGAGCATGAGGATGCCACATCTTTTGATGGTGGCATGACATAATATTCCATAGCATTGTGACCTACCACTCTAATTAAGCAAAAACATTGCTGCCAATACTTTTCTAAATGAGTCTTCTGTATGTCACATTTGTTCATTCTTGAATTCATGTGTGTTTGAAATCAGAGTTTTCACAGATCCATGGTTGTATAACATAAAATTTCCATTTTTTTACTTGTTTGGCATGTCTGACACATCCTTTTTTTTTTTTTTTTCTTTCCGGGGGTGGTGTGGTAAAAAAGAACATGAGTTGACTCTGTGTGAAGTTTTAACAAGTTACTCTTGAGCAATTAGTTAATGCAAGAAAAGATCTGAATTAGCCCTCTGCAGTTTTTTTTTTTAAGGTTTATTTATTTATTTTAGGGGGGAGGGGTCGAGGGAGTGAATCTTCAAGCAGACTCCCTGCTGAGTGTGGAGCCCGATGTGGGGCTCAATCTCAATACCCATGAGATCATGACCTGAGCTGAAACCAAGAGTTGGATGCTTAAATGCCTGAATCACCCAGGTGCCCCAGTCGTCTGCAGTTTTAATAAGGGTCTATTCTGTCTGAGTAACTTTTTATTTTTAAAAAAGATGACAAATATTTATGTTAAACTTTAATATTACTTGACAGTAAAATATGGATTAGCGAAGAAAGGAATTTTAAGTCTTTTCTATCTATTGTTTATTCTTCAAGTGACTGTCACTATCATTTGCTGATCTGTTTTCATCTTTGGTAATAAGACTTTATTAATTGTCATTTAATACAATAAACAGAACCAAGAGTTAGAGATTTGTTCCTTTTTCTCTTTTGCCATTGCCGCTGTCAAAACCTAGACTTTTTCCTTCATACCTGGTGAGTTAATTTTACCCCCGTGTGCTATCATGCTTACCTCTTATTGAAAACTTCCCTCATTATGTCTGTCTCCTGCTCAAGAACATACAGTGTCTTTACCTGGTGTTAGGCAGGATTAGAAGATAGAATATGGACAGAGTGCTATTAAATTCCTTTTCTTGCTTTGATAAACTTGATGCTTGTCATATATTTTTCTCTGCTTGGCTGAATTATATGTTGTGTACTCTCATTTTTCACTGGTGTGCATCTTTAACAATATTAAGCCTTCCAACCCATGAGCATAGGTTATCTTTCCATTTACTTGTGTTATCTTTCTTTCAACAACATTTTGTTGTTTTCAGTGTACAAGTCTTTCACCTCCTTGGTTTAAGTCTATTCCTAAGTATTTTATTCTTTTGGATGCTATTGTAATGAGATTATTTTCTTAATTTCCTTTTTTGGATTCATTGTTATTGTGTAGAAATGCACCTTTTTGGGGGGTGCAATTGATTTTTTTTTGGATGTTGATTTGGTATCCTGCAGCATTGCTGAATTCATTATTCTAAGAGTTTGTGTTTTGTGTGGGATCTTCAGGGTTTTTTGCTTAAGATCATATTGTCAGCAAACAAAATTTTACTTTTTTTCCAGGTTGGATGCTTTTTTAAAAAATTAAATTAAATTAAATTAAATCTTTTTCCCCTTAAGATTCTATTTATTTATTTCATACAGAGAGAGAGAGCACGAGAAGGCACAGGCAGAGGGAGGGGGAGATGCAGGCTCTCCACTGAGCAGGGAGCCTGATGCGGGGTTCGATTCCAGGACCCTGGAATCATGACTTGAGCTGAAGGCAGATGCCTAACCGACTGAGCCACCCAGGCGCCCTAGCAGCTTTTTTTTAAAAAGATAATTTATTTTAGAGAGAGAGATGGGGGGGGGCAGAGGGAGAGGGAGAGAGAGAAACTCTAGGTAGACTGTGTGCTGAGCACAGAGCCCAACACTGGGCTCCATTTCATGACCCTGAGAATATGAACTGAGCTGAAACCAAGAGTTGAACACTTAATTGCACCACCCAGGCACCCCTTCTTCTAGAATCTTTATAGTTTTAGTTTTGCACTTAGGTCTAGGATCCATCTGTAAATAGGGTGAGACAAGGATCAAGGTTAATTTTCTGTGTGGATATCCAGTTTCTCCAGTACCATTTATTGAAAAAATGTCTTTTTTCCCACTGAATTGCACTGTTGCTTTGTTGTAAAGTAGGTGATCTTGTATATGTCTGTTTCTGGATCTTCTGTTCCATTTATCTGTCTAGCCTTGTACCAATAACAATCTTGATAACTATAGCATATGGTAAGTCTTGAAATCTAGTTGTATATGTCCAGTTTTATTTTTCTCAGACTGGTTTTGGCTACTCTATGTCCTTTGTATTTCCATGTAAATCTTAGTATCAGCATGTGAATTTCCACAGGGAACCTGGGATTTTAATTGGAATTGCATTCAATCTGTAGATCAATTTGGGGACAATGAATACTAAGACTGAGTCAGTGAAAGTGTTGTATCTCTCTACTTATTTAGGTCTTTTTTCATTGTTTTCATCAGTGTTTTGTAGTTCTCAATGTACAGGTAACACATCTTCCTGTAGATTTATTCCTAGGTAATCTTTTTCTAGTTTTATTGAGCTATAATTGACATATAATATTGTATTAGTGTGGGGCTTGCAGCTTGATTAGATACATGTATATATTGCAGAATGATTACCAGATAAGTTTAGTTATCCATCACCTCACGTAGTTATAGAAATCAGTTTCTTAAAAGAACTTCTAAGATCTACTTTCTTAACTTTCAAGTATATACTATTGTCAATTACAGTCACCATGCTGTACCTTACATTCCTGAATATGTGTTCCTTTTGACTACCTTCACCATTCCCCCCATCCTTACCCCCACATCCCTTTTTCATGGTAGATTGGCAACTACCAATCTGTTTTCTCCATTTTTTAAAATTACTTATTTAAGTGAGATCATGTAGTATTTGTCTTTCACTTTCTGACTTGTTTAACTTAGTACGGTACCCTCAATGTCCATCCATGTTTTTACAAATGACAGGATTTCCTTTTCTTAAGGTTGGATTATGTTCTTTTATATATATTCCACATTTTCTTTATCCATTCATCCATTGATGGACGCTTAGGTTGTTTTCATGTCTTGGTTATTGTAATGCTGCTGCAGGTATTTTTCTTAACGCTATTGTAAATGGTATTTAAATTTTTTTATTTTCTAAATATTTGTTGTTAGAATACAGATACACGATTGTTTTTTGTATAGTTTTTATCAGTGATCTTGCTAAATTACTATAGTAGTTCATAGATTCTTTGGGGTAGTGTACATAATTGATTTGTTTTTGATGAAGCATCTGTTCAGTAGCTTCTGAGAGGGTATACCTTTGATAGGTAATATTAAGACCTCATATGTGAAATACTTTGACTTGATCATAATTGAGTGATAGTTTTGCTTAGTTTAGAGTTAGAGGTTTAAGATAGTTCTTCAGATTTTGAGGGCATTATCTTCTTTCCACTGTTGCTATTAAGAAGTCTGAGATTCCCCCCACCCCGTGGAGTCTTTTTTTTTTTTATTCCTCCCAGCTTTATTAAACTATAATTGAAACATAACATTGTGTAAGCACTCTATGGAATCTTACAGGATCTTCCTTTTGTCCCCAGTGTTCTCAAATTTCACAGTGATTTGAAACTTTAGTACAACTTTTTTTTTTATTCCATGTGTTGTGCATTTATAGTTTAACTCCATTTTTGTCCTTCAGTTGTAGAAATTTTTCTTGAGTAATTTTCTCCCCTCTGTTTTGTCTTTGTTGTTTTACCTTTTTTAAACTCCGATTATATGAATGTTGACCTTCCTGGACTGGTCTTCTCATTCTTTTTTTCTCCTTATTTTTCATCTTTGTTTTTTCTCTGTTTTCTGAGAGGTATCTTCAGTTCTTATAGCCCATATATATATGCATATATTTGCTATCATAGTTTTAATTTTTCAAAGTCCTGTCTTTGTTATTGTTGTTTTTTTTGAATGTCCCTCCCCCCCCCTTTGTGGCTTCCTGTTCTTATTTTATGGATGCCATATCTTGACATTTTAAGAATATTAATCATATTTTTTGAGGTTTTCTTTTGCTTCAGGTTGTTTTTGAGGGTTTTCCCCCTTTTTGTTTTTCCTCTAGGCTTTCCTTAAATGTCTGCTGATCCTGTCCACTCATATTGAAGAGTGAAATACTAAAAGGCAGATCGAAAATTTTGCTTGGTGCGCAAGGGCAAAATTAGTGACCTGTTAGGTGTTAGAGTATGGTGATCAGGCTGGCTGATTTGGGGAGTCTGCATTTGTTGTATCTTTACAGTTTTGTTTTTTAAACCATTTTACTGAGATATAATAGACTTTTTTTTTCTTCCCCCAATGGGGGTGGTCATCTACCTCAGAGAAGAAGGCTTTCTTTTGTCTTGGATTCATAGGCCTGGTTGCCAGGCTTCTTGGAGTCAAGTGAAAAAAGAAAGTCCAGGATCTTACCATTCAGTAGTGAGATTTTCCCAGTTTTTAGTGTGGATTCTCCACACTCTGTTCTACTCAGTTCAGTAGTGGCAGAGAATAAACCTCCAGCCTTCTGTTAGTGTGGTGTGGGCTAGTCAGTGATCAGCATGGGGGAGAGGTTCTGGGGATCTGACTACTCTTTATACAGAGTTTTGACCGGTCTTCCTATTTTCAGCACCATTTGCACTTGGTGCCTCAAATTTCTGAGTTTTTCCATGATTCAGTGCGGAAAGTAAACCTACTTCTTGCGCTTTCTGACCATAACCCTGGGTTTAAGTTTTCTCTGGTCTTCTAAGTTAGTTACCACTTATCCTTCTGGTTTTCAGTTTCCAAAATTTTGTTGTTTTGTGTCTCCCATTTGTCCTTCTGGGTTTATGACTTTTTTAAAAATAAAAAGTTTATACTTAGTAGTTTGTGAGCAGTAAATATACATGCTGACACACAATTTTAACCAAAAGTCCAAATGTCTTTTGTGCTATTACATTTAACATTAACCTAGCTGATGGTGCCATGGGTTTCTAAAGCATTTATTTTGGGAATAAAAGGCTTTACTTTCCAATCTAAAACATTTTTATTACTGTTATTAAAATACAGAGGGCTTCCAGCATTAATATTGGAAAGGTACTTCTGAAATGTCTGAAGTTTACTTTTCAGAGTTCAGTAAGAGCTTCACGGATTTCTTATTTTTATTTATATTTCATCTTAATTTTAGGATAATTACATTAAGTATTATAACAATTCTAAATTAAACTTTTTAGGTTGGGATTTTTAATCAATAAAGATTCATACTTTCTTGACTTAAAGCCTGTGGCACCTATTATAGCATCATTAGGTATAGCTACTCACTTTATTTTTCACATATTGTTAATGAACAGTTTAAAAGTTTGTGTTGGTCGTTGGCAGACTTCTGAAACTTTCAGCAAGTTAATAAGAAAACATGTTTTGATTGCTTTTGCTGTTATGTTGGAAACATATCCTATAGCAGATGTGAGCTGATGACATAGCAGAAAAACTCAGCAGTGGGAGCGTCCTCATTTCACACTAACTCCAGGCACTAATCCAAATGCAACAGTAAACACTCTTCATTTGCTGTCAGCTGAGCTATTACCAAGTATAGTTGTGCTTTGCACTGGGAACCTTTCTCTTAACCTGTTTAATGGTATGTTGATAACAAGATAGCAGGAATAGTTAGGATATATTTCACTATTCATATTTAATTGTTTTTTGTCATGTTGATGACAAAGAAATTTTGGACTAAACAAATTTCATATGAAAATAATTAGATAACAGAATTAACATTTCCACATTGGGGATTATCAAAATTCTGTACCAAGACAATGTATACTTTATTTACATATATTAATTTTTTTTTTAAATTTTTGGTTATGCATCTTTAGGCCTCTTTTTTCTTTGCCCAGAAATTTTTGGTTTTTGTTATGTTTCACATTTTGGAGGGAAGAATAGAGGACCAGGGAAAGTTACAGTGAGAGCACATTAAGTTATAAAGATCTTTTTTTTTTTTTTTAAAGATTTTATTTATTTATTTGAGAGAGAGAGAGCACGCGCGAGAGTGAGCACAAGCCAGGTGGAGGGGCAGAGGAAGAAGCAGACTCCCACTGAGCAAGGAGCCCAATTTGGGGCTTGATCCCAGGACCCTGGGGATCATGACCTGAGCTGAAGGCAGGTGCTTAACCGACTGAGCCACTCAGGCATGCCAGGTTAAAAAGATCTTGAGAGGACCTAAGAAGTATGAGAAAGAATGGACAGAAAAGCTTTTAGAGCATGAGGAGACAGTGGAATTACAGAAGCCCAGGAAATAAAATGGTTCGGGAAGACAAAATGTTTAACTGGGGAAATGCTTCTTGGTGGAGATGTGGACTAGAAAATAATCTGTTCCTCATTTCATAGGTCGTCTGCATTTGTGGCTTATACATACTTATTACCTTTTAATTTCACAACCGAGTAATGAGGTGAAGTGATGCATATAAAGCATTTAGTCCAATGCCTGCCACTCAGTAAGCACTTTGTAGGCACTACTTAATCATCACTGCCATTTATCATTGTTCATCTGTTTCCTCAGTCCAGAAATTTGAGAGTCATCCATGGTGTTTTGCCTTCCTTTCAGTCCCCAAATCAAATCAATCACTAGGTCTCATTGATTATACTTCCTAAATGTCTTAAAGTAAGTCTTCTTGTGTTCATTCCTACTGTCTCTGCCTTTGTTTTCATGTGTAAGCCTTTCTACATTCTTTTCCCTCTTCCTTTAAGTTTCCTTTGCACTTTGGCCTCAATTTACCTCAGGTATCACCTTTCTGTAAATCTTCCCCTAATCATCTCAGGGAGAGTTAAACATTTCTTTCAGAGTGCTCTCTTAGTACCTAATAGATATCTTATTTAAGGCCCTTAATTTGTAATCCTTTCTTTGCATGTCTGTCTTTTCAGTTAGACTATAGCCATTCAGGGATAGGGATAGTGTTATAAATATCTTTGTTTCCTACCCTCCCGTATTTGGTACCTGGCAACATGATTGGTTTTCAGTAATAATGTTGAATGATTGAGTACATGAAAATATTAACATATATGTCCAGGGATCTGAATAACTAAAAACAGATGTCTGATGAGTTAGTTCATTGATGTAATTGAGGGTATAGTTAGGAATGGCCTGGGCAGTTTAGAGAAGGCATATGTAGTAATGGTATAGGAACTATTTCAGAGGTACTTGTCCTTCTGAGTTTGCAGGTTGGTCAAAAAAGATAAAAGGAGTTGCCTGAAAAGAGTCTCTCAGAGTTTAAATTACTTCTATAACAAAAATAGGGGCGCCTGGGTGGCTCAGTTGTTAAGCGTCTGCCTTTGGCTCAGGGCGTGATCCCAGAGTCCTGGGATCAAGCCCTGCATCAGGCTCCCTGCTCCACTGGGAAGCCTGCTTTTTTCTTTCCCACTCCCCCTGCTTGTGTTCCCTCTCACCCTGGCTGTCTCTCTCTCTGACAAATAAATAAATAAAATCTTTAAAAAAAAAACAAAAACCAAAAAAAAAACCAAAAATAAAAAAAATGTTTATTTTTAGGTGTGACCTTTCAGATTTATTTTTTGTATTTCTTGACATAGCCATATACCAGTCAAATTTAAAACTATACTTCATGAATAAATTGTTTAGGGTAAACTTCAGATATTTAAAACTAGACTCTGTGTTGTGAACTTGGTTAAAGGTCATACTCTATCAAGTACATTTACTTAACAGTTTCAGAAATAAATGGATAAGGGGTGCCTGGGTGGCTCAGTTGGTTGGGTGTCTGCCTTCAGCTCAGGTAATGATCTCATTAACTTACTTAGTTATTTTATTTTGTTTTCATCCCTTAGCACAACAGTGTTGAAATGTCTTCTGGGTAATTTAGAACTGGCAACTAACTGTGGATGCTGGGTGTAAGGAACTATGCCATTTCTACAGCTTAAAAAAATACAGATAGTATGATTAAGCAAAAGCTTATTGATAACTAGGAAAATATTTCTGCAGAAAGAACCAGGTGCTTGTATATGCAATGCATAATTTACAAAATAAAGATGTTTGAATGTGTCATATTCCACGTATGACCCACAAGACCCTCTAAGGATATCAGATTTCCAAAGGAATATTTAGCTATAGTTCATACATTTCATATTTACACATTTTGGAAAGAAAAATATACTGTACTTTTCTATTACAGTCAAAACTTAATAGGTAAAAATTATTAATTGGAAGATTAAGACGACCCACTATGTTTGCCTTTCTGTTAAACATTTTTATATTAATTTGTATACTTCAGGCCTTTGAATTTATCATTCCAAATGTCAATTTTCTTTTATTTTTTAAGATTTTATTTATTTTAGAGTGAGTGAGAGCATGCATGTGCGTGAGAGAGAACGGGGAGGGGCAGAGGGGAGGCAGAGTGAGAGAATCTGAAGCAGGCTCTGTGCTGAGCATGGATCCCTATGCAGGGCTTGATCCCACTGGGATCATGACTTGAGCCAAAACGAAGTTGGACATTTAACCGACTGAGCCACGCAGCTACCCCTCACATGTCAGTTTTCATTGCAAAGCAGATATATAGAAATGTATAGAAAAGTCATGAATAAAAGTCTTTTTTTTTTAAATTATAAAAGTAATTTATGTTCATGTATCCGTCATCCAGAAGTTAGGCTAGTTCTTTTAATGACCCATTGGCCCATCTTCACTCCCTCTTTCACTTCTACCACTACTATAGTCGCCAGAGATAACCATTGTTAGTAATGAGAAATACATCTTTAAAGTCTTTTTTCTATATGTTATATACATACAATATATGTGAAAATATAAATATTATTCTCAGATAAACACACATTATTTTTTGCATGTTATATTTTATTTATTTTTTAGAGATTTATTTATTTTAGAGAGAGAGAGGGAGAGAGAATCTCAA